>NC_136263.1:95628185-95753185 GCF_964187855.1 Myxine glutinosa | reverse complement strand
TTCCCGCATGTGCGTGAATGTTCTCAATTATTTCTGACACCGAGTCTAAAACCATCGATAAAAATGAAATCGGATGGTGAGCTAGATTGGAGATAAAGGCGTGAGAGAGAGACTCAATGGCCTTGAAATTACAGGCCTTTGAGAATTCATTTCGTTCTATAAATGGAAACATTCATCGAATTTTCTTCCTGTTTTTTTTTCAACCGAATCTAAAACTATGTTAGCGACTGTGAAAAATGAAATGATATATCGAATTAGAGTTTAAATAAAACGTGCAAGACAGCATGGGCCTAACTAAATAGGCCTCAAAGCTATGCGAGTTAATAAAATGGTGGATATTTGTTTATATGAAGCCTCTCCCAGAATGGGTGGAGCTACTCTCTAAACGGAGTAAGCCACACCCCTGGACAGACAGACAGACAGACAGAATCACCTGCGGCTAATATAATATAGATGTACAGTGTTGTCTCAACGTCCGTTTGATCAGGATACCGTTTTGCAAGTTATTAATTTATTTACTGGATAAGATAGTTTTGCAAGTTATTCTAAAATCCTCATAATAATACAACAAGAAAGAATAACAATTAATAGGCCCACCATCGTTATCTATCTAACAACACAAGTCTGATCAGTATCTATATTCAATATTGCAGGATCTGGAATCACAACCTATGAAGCTGTTGTTGTTGTTGTTGAACTTTGGGTAATAGAAGGATCTTGTGCTTGCAGTGCAGAGAATTTGTAATGACACTGGATGAGTTACTGTGTTCTGGTACGTTATTACTTGCGAAAATCGAAGATTTTTCATGGATATTGGTTGATCTTGTGCGTTATTCTGTCTTTGTTTGTTTGTCTGTCTGTCTGTAAGTCAGTCGTCTACAGGTCACAATTTTCAACCGATCTTCCCGAAACTTCACCAAATTGTAGAGTTGGTCATAAGAAAGAAGCCTATTGTTTTTGGGTTCAAAAGGTCAACAGGTTAACATAGGCCAAAGGTGCCATAGGTCATGATGGCCAACTTTGTCAAGTTTCTAAAATCCTCAATTTCCATCAGATTGACTTAGAATTTTAAGAGGATTTGCATATGTGGTCACTGAATTTAACCACCAAGTATTTTGAGGTCAACATAGGCCAAAAGGTCAACATAGGCCAAAAGGTCAACATAGGCCAAAAGGTCAACATAGGCCAAAAGGTCAACATTGGCCAAATTTCTAAAAGCCTCAATTTTCATTCCACCGACTTTGAAATTTTAAGAGGATTTGCATATCTGGTCATTGAATTCAACTCCAAACTATTTTTGAGATCAACATAGGCCAAAAGGTCAACATAGGCCAGATTTCTAAAATCCTAAATTTTCATCCGATTGACTTGAAATTTGAACAGGATTTGCATATCTGGTCACTGAATTCAACCACGAATTATTTTTGAGGTCAAAATAGGCCAACAACTTATTTTAGGGATTTTGCAAGTATCGTGCTATGCACGACATATTTCTTTATTATTTTATTTACTGGATAAATTAGTGTTTTGGCAAGTTCTTTATTTATTTACTGAATAAGTTAGTGTTCTGGCTTATTTGTTTATTTATGTACTGGATAATTTACTTACTGTTTTGGTGAGTTATTTATTTATTTATTGGATAAGTTAGCGTTTTGACAAGATATTATTATTATTTATTTATTTTAAACAAAATGCACCCCTAGTTATTTTTTTTTGTACCGATTGCTTCACGCATCTCTATAACTAGAGTCCCTGTATAAAGAGAGTTGCGCCATGCGCTGACCCGAGATTTCTGGTCACGTGATTTCGTGGCGCCATTTTGTGTCTAACTTCACCGTGCGTGAACGTCAGCTTGGTACGGGAATGTTGTTTATTGCCAAACAAAATGACTGGTTGTTCTGCTTTTGGTTGTTCAAACCAATCTGGGAAATATAAGATGTATAGATTTCCAAGTGATAAAGTCAGAAGACAAATTTGGGAAGCGAAAGTCAGACGAAAGAGCTGGAAAGCAATCGACTCCTCGAGACTCTGCCAGGTAGGCCCACGCCGCTTGATGATCGATGTTCAAAAGCAATTCTATCTGCTCGGTTTTTTTTTGGTTGTCTGTCCGTTGAAAACCCTTTTAAAGGGAAGTGATTTGTGTTTGTTTATAATCTTCAAGGAGCTGACCAAAAATGCATTTCCGTGGGAAGAACCCTGCTCAATTTTTTTCGGGTAGTCCTAGCGGACCGCATATTGTCATTGATTGATGAAATGTCCCGGTACAGTGACATTGCCTGGTCTGCGGTTGGGTAGTCTGCGGGCAATGTCACTGTACTTTTTCAGAGGGAATTAATTTTGATTTTATAGGGGTGGGAAACCCATGGTCCGTTTTGTTTTCAGTTGTCTGTCCGTCCATTCAAAAGTTATTCCGAGGCAAGTTATTTTTTTGGTTTAAAATCTTTAGCCTAATCGGCAATCATAAAAGCAATTTTAGGGGGGGACCTGCTCAATTTTTTTGCGGGTTGTGCAGCCATCCATACGTCCAAAATTTGACGAGTTATTGTTTGCTTTGTACAGTGCTCATGCGTCTTGTGGCATATTTGCTCAAATATTTCCCACCCCGGGATTTATGGCCAAATTGTAGTGATGGAAGATTTTGCACATTGGACAATCCCTATATATTTAACCTGGTGACAGCTATCGTTCCCAAAACATACAATATTTCTAGGTGATTAATGCAGTAAAACAGGTGTATTTGTGTACCCACATTTAAAACTGGCTCAACTTTCAAAAGCTGTTAGCTCTTATATGCAGTGTTGGCTTGTAATATGCATTGCCATACCACTTTTAATATCACCACACAGCTCTTTTTCACGGCAATAGCTGAGTTTTTGACAAAACAAATATCACCTGTATGTAATAATAAGACTAAATATGTGTAGTGAATTTTTTTTTAGCAGGTTTAGAATATATCACCCCATATCGCGAATGTCCATGTATATCTAATCCGACACACTTAGACACAAAATGGCGTCCAAATTTGAGTTGACACAACTCTCTATATACAGGGACTCTATCTATAACAAGTTAAAATAATGAAGTGTGTACCAGACAAGTGTAGTGTAGTTTTTTTTCCAGCAAAATAGACAGTGAAAGGACCAGAGTAGCATAGCTTGAGGGTAAAAAGGATGAGAGGATAGCCTTAACGCAGGGGTCTTTTGGTTGGAGAGTGGTTAATGCTAAGTGGACCATTAGTTTCCCTGGAAAGGTAGTGGCTGTAGAGGGGTGGATGGTTTTAAATGGGAATGCGTTAGCCACCTCGATACATAAAATCTCATAAAATTATGAATCATTAAGATGTTATTGTCATGTGATAATGTGACATCAAATATTGTATCAGCAGAGATACCATGCCTCAGAAAATCCCTTGTTTTTCAGAATTAGATTTATTAAAATAAAATACTAGCATGCTACCAGTGCTATGCAAGGGACACGTGATCACGAACCATCCCCAGTCCCGGTGTCACGGTAAAAGCAAACCACATGATCACAAACGTTCTCGAGTCACGGTTTCTCAGTGGCAGATCCATTGAGTCGGCAGATCCACATCATGCGAGTATGGTTAATCAATTTTAAAATTTTAATATAAAGAACCTAGTTTCCCTATGTCTATGGTGAGTGGTGTTGGGGATTTGGGGGAAATTGTTTTTGCCCCCACCCACCCCCGGGCGTCAGACACCTTCAGTACACCACTGCATTGGAGATGAGGTGGCATGGGAACATTGGCAGGACTTTTGGGTAGCTTGAGTGTAGATGGGTGAGAGACATTGGTTTGGTGCAGCGTAGGCATGATGGACCAAGTGTCCTCCTGCACCAAAGTTCCATGTGTGTAAGAGTGGTCATAGTTATTTTGCGGCATGTAATTTATCAGCAGCACCCCTTGTGAATCCCAGAACTTTCCGTCCATAATCTTGCTGGCTGAGGACTGGGTGCGGAACTTCTTTGGGGGTGTTGATCCCCGTTGCTTTCACGACAAGGATTCGGCCTTTGTCTCATGGTCCTAGTGGTGACCCCATGTCTCACCAACAGTAACCAGACGTGACAAAGACTCTTGCTGGATCAACGTTTAAGAGTTTCAGCAATTCTTCACTGGACAACACCTTTGCACTGTGGGGTTTTGAGCCACCCATCTGGCAGAAACCTTTGATGTGTGAATATGTTCTTGGTAATGCAACCTTGATTCAGCGATCGGGCATCCTCATACTTTCTACAGCAGAGATGTTTCTCCAGACCTGGGGTCGTCTTCGAATCGATTCTCTGTCATGTGCAAACACCATTGCCCATTGTCGTTGCCGTGTAATGAGGGGCATTCTCCCTTAAGCCAGCAGCCACGTATCCATACATTTGCTTTGCAGTGAATCCTTCCTTGTACAAACATTTGATAACTGCAAACATTTGAAAACATTGCTCAAGCTTGGAAAAGTCTAATTTTAAATAAATATGAAAAGATCTAACAGCATGAGTCCTCCACTGATGGGACATGAAATTCGACAGGGATTTTCTAAAGTACATATAAATCTGCAGCTTTCATGAATGCATATGCTCTACAGTCTACTCTACAAGAATGCGAATTGCAAAACCTTTTGAATCCTCCTCGAATCGCAAGTTGAGGGGTTTTTTTGGGGGTTTTTTTTTCTTCCTTTACGTCACGCCATCGAAGGTGGATGGAGGTTTTGTTTTCACCCCTGTTTGTCTGTTTGGTTGTCTCTCTCTGAGCAGGATATCTCAAAATGTTATGGACGGATTTGGACGAAACTTGGTGGACAGTTTGGCTATGTTCCAAAGACAAATTGATTCTGCATTGGTAAAGATTCTGATTCGATTTTTTTTTTAAATTGAGTTGAGTGATTCTTCACCATTGAGAGATGGGGCCAAAACGGTGTATAGCACGACATCAAAAAAGGTTGTGGACAGATTCGGACGAAACATTGTGAATGATTTGGGTAGGTGACAAGGAGCAGCCAATTCAATTTTGGTTAAGGTCTGGATGCAGATCAGACCTATCGGTGGGATACAAAACGTAAACTGTTCAGCTCTGTGGTGGTGTGTGCTCCACTGAGTGGCGTTCTATTAATATGTCTGTTTCCACAGCACCATTGGTTGTTCTAGCAAAGTACTCTTTTTACCTCTCCTAGGCCTTTTTTCTGCATTTTGACAATGAAAATCACCCCTTTCTCCGGCGATGAAGAGCCTTTGCTGGGCACGACGCCATCACAGCCAAAATTGCGGACGCGTCCAAGAGACTTGTGCCGAAGATCATTGGTACTCATTGCAGTACTCATGATGGCCCTACTTGTTTTCAGCCTTGCCAAGATGTTCTTGTCTGAAGCATTGATTGATCTATATGGAAGTCTAAACCCTTTTCCTGCACCGCTGCAAGATGCCAGGTTCAGGTTCACTTCGTTGTCAGGCAAGTATCACTGTTTCTATCAAGTACTGATTGCTGTTGTTTGCTTTAAAATAGCATTTGTGGTTTAAAATCTATTGATAACAGGATTGTCGAGTTAAAAACTATTTTGTTACCGGTGCCTTGTCGATTTATAAAACTCAAATTGTCACAATCATGGATGGCATCATCCTTATTAAAAAGAAAAAAAAAATCCTGTTTTTCTATTTGATGAAATGAAATGTTTGATTAAATTTGACACACACACACACACACACACACACACACACACACACACACACACACACACACACACACACACACACGCTTGTACAGTATCTGTTGTTCCTAAACTTTAATATAATTTAAAGGATTTTTTACGTGCTCCTCCCCCGACCCCCTGGTCACGATGTACCTCCGAGCCCCGAGAGGAGCCACGGCAGAAAAATGTGTTACTCTGGGTTAGAAATCGATAGTGAAACCACACCAATGATTATAAACATACAAATATTGTATTGAAAATCACACCAGAATAACGGTACAACCAATGCAATAGCAATCAAAAGTACACTTCATACATCTTATGATGGTACCATCAGCTAAAGTCAGATAACTCACTGCGTTCCCAGTGAGTGAAAAAGAGCCCTCCTCAATATCTCTATAACTCCAAGGTGATCCCCTCCTGTGAGTAGTGATGAGATGATGAGGCCATGAGGCGAGTAATGAAGCGCAGGCAAAGCGTAGGCAGGCACGTGGTCCAAACCAAAGGTAAACTGGCAGCGGGATGGGAAGTCCCAAAGGCCCCCTCCAGATGTACATGTTCACAGTTAAATCAGCGAACCGCAACGTAATCCTCAAACGCTGCGTTTGCGCACACACATCCCCGACAGATGACAGGATGGTGAGAAAAGCTGACGTCTAGCAAAACCTTTTTCGGTGAGCGAAGCGTGAGGGTCAAAATGGCCGACGGCTCTTACTTGAGGCGAAGCGACCAAGCGAGGATTCTTCAGAATCTCAACGCCTAAACCTGACTACGCAGGTTTCTCAATCCTCTAGCGATAACACCTATCGCAGGAAGGTCCTTTCAAGGAAACTCGAAGTTCACTCGCGACGTTCGTTCGATAACGCTCGCTGTCGAGCTGGAAGCCACGCGTCTTGTCCAACTTTTCTCGCCACGCCTCTTCTTCTTTTCCGTCGTCTTCGGTTCGGTTTCCTGTATCATTTAAAGTTAACCTTTTTAACTTTTGATAACTGTTCATGAATACTAAACCTTTTGAAGATAATAATAGTACATAATATCAGAAATATGTCAAGTGGGTGAAAACCACAACCACGGAAGTGCCGAATCCGTAACAGATTGCTGGAAATGATGTTGATTTCACAACATCCCATATCCAAGTTTATTTAAAGCTTTGTGTTACGTGGTCCCCTCGGTGAATACCTGGTCTCGGTGACCCCCGGACCGTGAGAGGAACTTCGCCAGAAAGTTGTATTATATATGCGCTTTCGCCACGCAATCCATATGAATTCCACCCAAGAGAAAACTGATGTTCAAGGATATATTTCAATGGTAATGACACCATACAATTTCAATGATACAACCACGGAGATTTTCCCCGAGCAATCAATAGCAAACCACCATCAACAATTCCCAATCCACAATCAATCCCCTATATGATTAAGATGGCCATCTTGTATATGTGTGTTCACTTCGGTACTCACGACCCCCTTTTGGTCTCTGCTCCTCACAATGTCTCTGGGCCCCTCCTGACCAAGATACTGGTCGGCGTCGCCGCACTCGGGCGGTTGAACGAACCCCGGGTGGACGTTTTTCCACCGGGCAGGTATCGTACCAGGCACCGTGGCTGCAGCCCCTCGTGGCCACGCGAAGCGGGTACGGTAGAGCAAGCCAAAAGCCCCACGCCGCTTGCAAGGCGCGTTAGGCCCCAAGGTGCGACCCGCACGCGTCTGTTTAGCCGGTGCCGCGAACGGTGCCAGACGCGGGGTCGATGCACGGCCCCACGTCAACTTGACGTCTCCACCGGGCAGGTACACGTCCCGGTAATTCCTCTCGCCAGACGGGCTTCGGAACGCCGCTTTTCCACGCAGCGCAAGGTCGATCCCACCTTTCGTCGGAGCGGGGCGAGGAAGAATACTACTCGTCGCTTTCTTCCTCGTGTCTTTTTTTCCTCTTCCGTTTCCGGTCACTTTCCAGAAGGGCTCCTGACCCTCCAACCACAACAACCCTTAATCTATTACACATGGATAAGCAAAGACCTGAATGGTAATTCACATACATTCACATAAATATGTAACATTTGTAACAATAACTTTGTAACAAACACCTAGCTCGTCTTCACGCTGTTGAAACCAAAGCATTCAGAATCATTGGAATCTCCCGCGATGAAGCTAACTCCGAGGGCCTCTCACTCACTCACCGCAGGCAGGTTGGTGGTCTTTCCGTCTTCTACCGACTCCTCTCTGGCCTTGCCCCCCCCAGCTCTCTCTGGGCTCCGTCCCGCAAATATTCCTACAGGTCGCACAAGATCTGCCTGCAACCCTCTTATGGTTAAACTGCCAAAATCAAGACTCTCTGCTCACCTTCACTCCTTCATTCCTCTTTTCTCCCGCCTCTGGAACAAACTCCCTCACTCTCTTCAATCCCACTCCACCCTCCAGGTCTTTAAAACAGCTGTTCACCACCATCTCTTATCATCCCCCATCCAAAACCTTGATCTTTTCTATCCCTGCTAATTTCACCCCAATTCCACTTTTTTGAAATACCAACTTCTGTCCTGGAAGTCCTTGGTGTCCTGGTGTTTTATACTTCTCCCCCCCCCCCCCTCCCTTCCCACGCCTCCTCCCCCCAAGTCCTCTCCCTCCCACACATCTCCCTGCTCTTAAATGTTGTGTGTTCTCAAGTGTTTGTGTGCTTCCCCTTCTCATGTCTTCCGCTCCCTCTTTTTATATATTTTGTTTGTCTGGTTGATTTGTTTGTGAAGTAAATGTCAGCTCTTTCACGAGCCTCGATTCAGTATACAAAAAAATAAATAAATAAATAAATAGAAAACATAACCCACTTTGATAGTAAAAATGGGACAATAAGATGAGGATTGAGGCAGCACTCACCCTAACCTCTGCCTCTTATAATGGGAAATTAGTTTGAATTTACACGTTTTTCATTTACAACACTTGACCAACACTTGCTCTCAGGCTGAAGGTGAGGAGCTTAGCTAAGGAGGATGACATTGGGGACTTCACGACCAGCCCTTCGTGGGCCTACAGATTCATGGCACACCATGATCTGTCAGCTCGATGCTGCAAACAATCTCCCAACATCTATCTGATGACACGGCTGATAAGACTATGCACTTCGAGTCATACATCACCAAGTCATACAATACACCCCCAAACCCTCTCCCTCCCACAGATCTCCCGATGTCCCTGTTCTCTGCTGTTGTACTTGTGTGCTTCCCTCTCTCGCCCCATCTTGTCTTTTTTGTGATTAATGTTGTTAGCTCTAACACGAGCCTCGATCTTGTATAACAAAAAAACAAAAACAAAAAAATACATAGAGCTTCGCCGGGCACATTAATTTTTTGTTTTGATGGTGAAAAACAGGGCTGCGGTTAATCCACGTTGGCGGTTAATACACCGGAACATACGGTAATGTAACGTGATAAAAATGTGGTCTAAAAGACGATGCTTTTCATCATTTTCATAATATCTCAGCAGGATATGGTAGTAAAGCGCAGCGTTACGCGCGCTGCTTGCGAGCAAGGAGGAAGCGGACAAGCGGTAACTTATAAGCGTCTTTATTTCAGGAGCTCACTGCAACACTGGCGCGCTCCGGGCTGCGCGCCCGGTGTATATCATGAGGCCACGCCTACCCCTCAGGCGTGGCCACCGCCCACTTGGTGCGCGGAATGATGTCACCATGCCAGTGGGCTTTTGTGTCCGCCACACGCGCCCCCCCCAGAATTCCCGCGCACCTGGAGGGCCAGTTTGCGGGGCAGACGAATGACCCGACCGAAGCGCCCCCTGGCGATCGGCGGCGTCCGGGGTGCAGGGAAGCCAGGTGGGATGCCCCTGGCTGCCCCTGGGATGGGTGCAGGACCGGGGGGCGGCGGGGCTGGGCGGTGCCGGGGGTCCGCCCGCAGGGGGGCGGCCCCGACGTGGGGGTCTGGCCACTGGCGGTGGATGGTCCACATTGAGGTGGGCCGGCTTGAGGCGGTCTACCGAAACGCGGTCAGGAGTACCGCCGATGTCCAGGGTGAAGTGCTTCGCCCCGGTCTCCAGCACGCGGAAAGGCCCGTCGTACGGGGGCCGCAGTGGTGTCCGGTGGGCATCGTGGCGGACGAAGACGTACTCCGCCGTGCGAAGCTCCGGGGCGACGTGCGTCGGTGGGTGCCCGTGGCATGCCGTTGGCACCGGGGTGAACCTCTGGGCGGTCTCTTGCAGAGCGGAGCGCTGCTGTGCCGCGGACCATGGTGCCGTGGAGTCGGGGAGGAACTCGCCCGGCACCCGCAGTGGTTGCCCGAAGACCAACTCCGCCGCGGATGCGCGCAGGTCCTCCTTGGGCGCCGTCCGGAGGCCCAGCAGGACCCAGGGGAGCCTGTAGACCCAGCCGCCGTCGCGGAGGGTGGCCCGGAGCGCGGCCTTCAATGAGCGGTGAAATCGCTCACACAGGCCGTTAGCCTGGGGGTGGTAGGCCGTGGTTCGGTGCAGCCGGACCCCGAGCCCCTGCGCGACCGCCCCCCAGAGCTCCGAGGTGAACTGGGGGCCGCGGTCGGACGAGATGTCTGAGGGGGCGCCGAACCGGGCGACCCAGGTGGCGATGAAAGCCTGCGCGACATCGGCCGCCGTTGTCGACGCCAAGGGCACGGCCTCCGGCCACCGGGTGGTGCGGTCCACCATGGTGAGGACGTAGGTGAAACCCCGCGAGGGGGGCAGAGGTCCCACCAGGTCCACGTGGACGTGGTCAAACCGGCGTTCCGGCACCGTGAACGGGGCCAACGGGGCCTGGGTGTGCCGGTGCACCTTGGCGCGCTGGCACGCGAGGCACGTCCTGGCCCAGCCGCAGACGGCCTTCCGGAGGCCATGCCAGACGAACTTGTCGGCGATCAGCCTTTGGGAGGCCCTCGCGCCCGGGTGGGACAGGCCGTGGATGGCGTCAAACACCTGGCGCTGCCAGCCCGCGGGCACGATGGGGCGAGGACGCCCGAGGGAGACGTCGCACAAGAGGGCCGCGCCCGCGCGGTCGAACGCCACCTCGGTGACGGCGGTCCGCAAGGCCTGGACGTCGGGGTCAGCGGCCTGGTCCGCTGCCATCCGGGCATAGTCGATGCCGAGGTGGCCTGGTTGGGCGACGGCCCGGGAAAGGCAATCCGCCACCGGGTTGTCCTTCCCCACGACGTGCTGGATGTCCGTCGTGTACTCGGACACGGCCGAGAGGTGACGCTGCTGCCGGGCCGACCACGGCTCGGTGACCTTGCCCATCGCGAAGATCAGCGGCTTGTGGTCGACGAAGGCAGTGAACGCACGGCCCTCGAGCAGATGGCGGAAGTGCCTGACCGCCAAGTGAAGCCCGAGCAACTCGCGGTCGAAGGTACTGTAACGGCGTTCGGGCGGGCGAAGCTGCCGGCTAAAGAACGCCAGCGGTTGCCAAGCTCCACGCACCCATTGCTCGTGCACCGCGCCCACCGCGTAGTCCGAGGCATCGGTGGTGAGGGCGATCGGTGCATCGGGCGCCGGGTGCGCGAGCATGGTGGCGTTAGCCAAGGCGAGCTTCGCGCCCGTGAACGCCGTGTCCATCTGCTCGTTCCAGGTAACGTCGCCTTTGCCCGGCTTACCTCGGAGAGCTTCGTGCAGGGGGCGCAGGAGCTGGGCGATACGGGGCAGGAACCGATGGTAAAAGTTCACCATGCCCAGGAACTCCTGCAGCCCTCTGATCGTGCGGGGGCACGGAAACCCCTTCACCGCCTCCACCTTGGCCGGCAGGGGGACGGCTCCGTGCCTGGTGACACGGTGCCCCAGAAAATCGATTATGGTGGTGCCGAACCGGCACTTTGCGGGGTTCACAATCAGGCCATGCTGGCCCAGGCGTTCGAAGAGCGTGCGGAGGTGGCGTAGGTGCTCTTCGCGGGACGCGCTGGCGACGAGGATATCGTCCAGGTAGACGTAGACAAAATCCAAGTCACGCAGGACGCTGTCCATCAGTCGCTGGAACGCCTGAGCCGCATTCTTCAGACCGAAGGGCATGCGCAGGAACTCGAAGAGTCCGAATGGCGTGATGACCGCCGTCTTCGGGACGTCCTCCGGCCTGACGGGGACCTGATGGTAGCCGCGTATGAGGTCCACCTTCGAGAAGAAGGACATGCCCGCCAAACGTGCGGAAAAGTCCTGAATGTGGGGGACGGGGTAGCGGTCGGGAGTCGTGGCGTCATTGAGACGGCGATAGTCCCCGCACGGTCGCCATCCCCCGCCGGGCTTCGGCACGATGTGCAGCGGCGACGCCCAAGCGCTCTCTGAGCGCCGAACGATGCCGAGTCGCTCCAGGGTAGCGAACGCTGCTTTTGCCACCGCCAGCTTCGTCGGCTCGAGGCGGCGTGCCCGGGCGTAGACCGCTGGCCCGACGGTGGGGATGTGATGGGCCACCCCATGCTTGACGGCCCCCGCCGAGAAGGTGGGCCGCGTGAGGGCCAGGAAGCCGGCGAGGAGGCGGGTGAATGCGTCCGCTGCCGGAAGCGTACAGACCAACGTGGCCGGAACCGAACCGTTCGGCAAGCCGCTTGGCAAGCCGCTCGTTGAGCTGGGCAACGCACAAGCGAGCGAGCTGAACGTCTCGGCCTGGACAAGACGTCTGCGCTTGACGTCGACCAGGAGCCCATTAGCGCACAGGAAGTCCGCGCCAAGCAGTGCCATGGGCACGTCGGCGGTGACGAACGTCCATCGGAAAACCTGCCCTCCGAACCGCAGAGAGAGGCAGCGTTTTCCGTACGTACGGATGGGCGTCCCGTTCGCGGCAAGCAGCGCGGGGCCCCCACCCGCGGCGTGCTTGTCTGACGTGCCGGCGGGAACGACACTCACCTGCGCTCCCGTGTCGCACAGGTAACGGCGCCCGGAGAAGGTGTCCGTTATGAACAGCAGGCTGCTCGAACGGCCGGCGCTCATCGCCACTATTGAGCGCCGGCCCAGGCGTTTCCCGACCTGTTGAAGGAGCATGGCGGATGACACTGCCGAGCTTCGTGGCCGAACTTGGCGTGGAACCAGCACCAGGTGGTGGAGCTGGAGGAGCGCGGCTGGCTCCGCCAGGCCGGTGGAGTTGGCGGGTTTCCCCGCGGTGGCGGTTTTCGCCGCAGCGGTGGGCGGGGCGTGGCGGCGGTCACGAGGTGCGTATCAGCATGCTGCGTATGCTGTATAAGCTGATGCTGTGGATCAGCAGCATCAGCAGCAGCATCAGCAGCATCAGCCACGAGGGCCGTGACGGCCATGCCGACTCTCGCCCGCGTGTCCGAAGCGGCGAAGTACTTGTCCGCCTCGGCTGCCAATGCTCGGGGTTCCGTTAGCCCGGTCGAGGCGAACCTGCGCTGGAAGTTGGCGACGGAAAAGCGCCCGGAATAGAGAACCGGGGGCTTCGTCGCCCAACAGTGACAGCATATGGTCCATTCGGACCGACGGGCGCGTGTCACCGAGCTCGGGGAGATCCAGGAGGCCGTCGGCCCGTGCGTCGTCCGTGAGGCCGAACGTGGCTAGGAGTAGCCGCTTGAGTGCCTCGTACTTGTGGCCGTCCGGTGGGTGGCGAAGGACGGACACAACTCGAGCGGCCGTGCCGGGCCCGAGGGAGGCGACGACGTGGCAATAGCGCGTGTCATCGCCGGCGAGGCGCCGAAGCTGAAATTGGGCTTCGGCCTGGACGAACCAGACTTCGGCCTGAGCCTCCCAAAATTCGGGAAATTTGATGAAGTTGGCCATGGCAATGGCGTCGCGTGTGGAAGGATCGCTCCGGCAGATCCAACGTCAAGGGGGTCACCAGTAAAGCGCGGCGTTACGCGCGCTGCTTGCGAGCAAGGAGGAAGCGGACAAGCGGTAACTTATAAGCGTCTTTATTTCAGGAGCTCACTGTAACACTGGCGCGCTCCGGGCTGCGTGCCCGGTGTATATCATGAGGCCACGCCTACCCCTCGGGCATGGCCACCGCCCACTTGGTGCGCGGAATGATGTCACCACGCCAGTGGGCTTTTGTGTCCGCCACAGTAGTAAACTTCTTTTTTTTCCTTTTTTTTTCCACCGCCTTCAATATCTCTTATTTCAATTGAATTGTCGACTTGAACATTGCAGAACACATCGCCTTTTTGGCACTTTCAAAACCCTTTGTTTAGCAGTACTTTGATAAAATATTACGGCATTTTACATCATCTCAACCAATCAAATTTGCTGCTTATAAACTCCGCCCATGTCCTTGTTTGTCAAGACTGTGTGGGGTACGGTGTTCTATGAACTCGCTAGTTTATATAGTTATGCTAATGGGTAGAGGATGATTGTTGTAGTTAGACCTTTGATGCCATGCATGTTCGCACAGCTGTTAGAAATCCTATCGCATATTAGGTATGTATGTCTAGTGTTTGGCATCATTAATACTCCCCATGAGTAATGGGCATTTCTCTGATGGAGACATGAGCTAGGAGGTGTCCGATGCATTTGTTATCCTATGTCAAATGGGGTGGAGCTGCACAGAGAGGGGATGGCACGGCAGTTTTTAAACATTCCCTCTAAATATTAATGTAAAATGAGATAATAAATTTTTATTTGCTCTGAAAATATTTACCATCTTCTGAACATTGAAATATATATATTGAATATATATATTGAAATATATATATATCTTCTGAACATTGAAATATATATATTGAATATATATATTGAAATATATTGAAATATATTGAACAGCAATGTACCACATAAGGTCAAAATATATGCCCATAGGGTGCAATGTATGTTTTAAAGATTATTTTTGATGTCTTCAAACCTGCAGACCATGATTCTTGCGACTCCATTCCCAAGACGCATCGCTTTGATTGCTTCCCTGACTTTAGTTCCGGGATTACCAAAGACCAATGTGAATCCCGGAACTGCTGCTTTGTCCCTGTACCGGGTCAGCATGTTGGGATTGGTGTTCCTTGGTGCTTCTTCCCACCTGGTGCTGTGCACTACGAGGCTGAGACTCCAAAAGTTGGACCACAGGGTATATCGTCACGGCTTGCAATACGTGCTCGTTCAGGGTTTCCAGACGATGTCGTGCACCCACTCTTCACTGCTGCGTATGAGAATGATGGGCGCCTGCGTCTGAGGGTGAGTCGTTGGATTTTGTTTGCAAGAAAATCGCTTAGATTTAACAGGAAGGGATCTCTATCTGATGGCTTGTATTTTAAAATTGTATTGGCTTGTATTGTATTTGATTAGATAATGAAACAATTTTGGCAAGTCATAAGTCTTTGATTGCTCCATTAAAGGATGCACTGTTTTCTTTTTTTTCATACTTGGTCATGTCCTATCGTTTAGCCAGTTGAGTCTTCAGGTGATTTGTTTGTGACAGATTAATGATTCGGAGCATGCCCGATTTGAGGTTCCATTGAACTTGCCCCCACCAAGCACCACCTCTCCGAGACTCCTCTATACGGTTGAACTGAGCCGAAAACCCTTTGGCTTTGTTGTGAAACGAAAAGCCACAGGAACTGTGCTGTGAGTAAGACCTCAATTCCTTTGTACCCTTGCTTTTCTTTCACCAATAATAAACAGCAGTGTACAATTTTTTTTCCACATCCCTCTTTAGATTTCTTCATCAATTAAACAAGTAATAAATCGATGATTGACTGAACATAACATATTGTTTCGTGCACAGGGTTTGCACATTTATCGTTTGCACCACCCTGTACATGTGCCTGGCCCCAGGATCGTTGAATGGTGGGTGGTTGGTTGAATTGAAACCATGCATGGGAAAATGGTGTTACCGTGTCAACTTTAATGCTTCCACTTTCCTTATAGGACAATTACTGCAAGAGAAGATGTCCCCACATACAGTTGTGGCCAAAAATATTGGCACCCTTGCACTTTTTTGAAATAACTCACAATTTTCTCTAAAAATAAGTTGAAATTGAATGAATGCAAAAACAAGTTGAAATCACAATGTATGTCACTGCACTCATAGCATCTGTCCATAGGACATTCTCCCAGAAGGGTTTTGGCTTGTCCATGTGTGTTTTGGCAAACTCCAGTCGGGCTTTCTTATGTCTCTCTCAGCAGTGGTGTCCTCCTGGGTATCCTACCATAGAACCCACTTTCATTGAGTTGGTGACGGATGGGGCGAGTTGAAACGGTCATATCTTGTGTCTGAAGGTCAGCTTGAATCTGTTTGGCAGTTGATCGAGATGCTTTCTGCACCTTTCGAACAATCCTTCACTGCAATCTTCGAACAAGTTTTCTCTTGCGGCCACGGCCACGTCCATGGAGGTTGGCTACAGTGCCATGGGCCTTAAACTTCCTGATAACATTGCGTACGGTGGACACAGGAACATCAAGGTCTCTGAAGATGGACTTGTAGCCTTGAGATTGTCCATGCTTGACTACAATCTTGTGTCTGACCTCCTCAGGCAATTCTCTGGTTTTCTTTCTTTTCTCCATGCTCATTAGTGACATTTCTCTGACATTTCTCCATGCACACAGTGACACAAAACAGCTGAATGACTCCTTTTCTCCATTAAAACTGGTTGAATGAGTGATTTTTATATTGCAGGCACCTGCACTCACCACAGGTGAGTTCACTTCCAAAGTAAAGGAGAATCACCTGCTTAAAATATAATTATTTCCAACAACTTCTGAAAGGTGCCAATAATATTGTCTGAGCCATTTAGGATTTCTTTGTGGAATAAGCTAAGATTTCGTAATTTTTTTCAGCTTTTTTTTGCTTTGTTCCACTGCAAACCAAAGAAATTCATATGTGGATACCAAAAGATTATTTTAATTTCAACAATTTTCTGGAAGAAATGGTGAATTATTTGAAATAAGTGCAAGGGTTCCAATATTTTTGGCCACAACTGTAAGTATTAAATTAACTGATTGTTTTCGTAATGGAAATAAAAATACAAGCACAGTAATAATTAAGACTCTAAAGCAGAAATGATGACTAGGACACAACCACAGCAGAGCCCCAATGGGGTGACACAGAACACGTACTTAGTTGTTTAATAGAAAACCACGTTGATGAAAGCCGTGATTTTGCACAACAAAGGGAATTGTTGGAATGGCAGGTTATGCAAAGGAAGAAATAAATCTTTTGATTCGCCTGAGGTAGATAATGCAAATATGATCTAACTGGTGAAGAATTGTTGTGGCAAAGGCATGGATGGCAGCATGCCTCATGGCCATGAACCAGGACACTGTCACTCAGCCGGTTGCGGTTAGTAATGCACAACATGGCCCACCTGATATGAACTGAAGATTACTGCTGCCTCGGCCTCGCTCTTCCCGTGCAGCTGCTGTCTCTGCCCGTACCTCCTTCTCACAAATATGATGAGCCTTCAACTGGCCTGGTCACATACTTGCACTGCCTTGGTCTTACTGAAATTCCAACTGACTCTAGCCCGTCACTGCACTCATAGCATGCCTTTTGTAGGTGTGTCCACATAGTTTCTTAATCACCGTGTACAGCTTTCTCTGGCCCCACATGACGTTTTCCTGCATGGTCGCCTGGACTAGTCGCAGTCGTGGGAAATGGGAGGAATGCGAATCACAAAAAAGTGGCAAGGGGTCACTGGACAAATTTGGCAGTATTTTATCTGATTAACAGTTTGATCCAGCATGGTAGTCGCTATCTGATGGATGTGGCGTTTTGCCTTTCTCAAACACATGTACAACACAAGGACTCGCAGCCCTTTCCATACACATCATGTTGTTTTTATTGCTTCACGAGTTATCAAGTGACCACTATATTCGTATGTGTGTCTGTCTGTGTGTGTGTGTGTCTGTCTGTCCGCAGCATAACTACCCGATGATATCATCCGATCTTGATGAAACTTCGGTGGGAGGTTGATATCATGATCTGGTTGTGTCCTGCCTAGAGTGGGCGTATTGCGCCCATTGTGGGCGGAGCCAAGCCCGAAAAAGATGTCTTTTTAGGGGGCAATCGAGTTCAAGCTACATCTTCTCCAAGGGAGTTGGTGGAATCTCACAGGGTTTCGATATTTGGTTCGGCCAATGTCATGTGTCTAGCCCCACAGAGCTCGATTTTTTTTTTTCATTTCATTTTTCACCGAATTTTCGGTATTGTGCAGCTAACTAACCTCATAACTGATTATACATTCTTTTCTATCATTTCAAGGTCAGTAACCTTCGTTTTGACATTTCCAGGCCTGGCCTGTCCGGGCGTGTTTCGGTTATAGTCCGTCCTTTGTCATTGAATACCGCTCGCTCGTGAACCATCGTCGTCTCCTGACTTGTCTAATTTAAAAGGACTCGTCAAACTTTTGTTTATAATCTGGGTATAATTACAAAAATGATGCATTAATTTGTAAGCTATTTTACAATGTTTGCTTTTACACCTTTAATTGACCAAGATGAGGTTGTTTCTTTGCGTTGTTAAGGTGGCAATTCGTGCAGCATGCACTTTCATGTCCAAGTTCTTAATGATTTGCAAGAGCAAAATATGGGTTTCCTTGACAGTCTTTTGTCATCAAACTGTGTAGCCAATTATATCTATCTGTCGATAAGTTCTGTTTGCTTTGGCCAGGGTCCCAAAAGACCATTGAATTCTGAGTGGATTGTGGGTCTCAGCCTCTGGTCCAAATTACATTCTCACTGTGATTCAAAGACCAGGATTAGGCAAATGATGAACCTTTGTAATTGTGACTGAAAATCTACTTTACATAAGCTCACACTTTTAGAATAGACATACACAGATAGGAAGGCAGAGCCAGCACTTTAACAAAACAAGAAAGCATCTCAAAATTCAAAGTTCATCTACATCCACTTTGTCCTCAAACTAAACTTGATGAAAACACTAGCTACACGAGAACGGCACTCGGTAGAGCACATACCTCCGCCAGGCTTAACACTTTACGTTTTGTATCGCACTGATAGGCCAGATCTGAATCCGGATCTGAACCAAATTAGAATTTGTTTGTACTTAACCTAACCTAACCAACTCCTCCACCTAGTTTTGTCATAACTAATCCACAACTTTTTGAAAGATCATGCTATATATAGTTTTTGGCCCCATATCGCAATGGTGAAGAATCACTTATTAAAATTATAAAGTTATCGTATTCAGATTTTCATCAAAATTTAATCATTTCGTCCTTGTCACACACTCGACCTCTCAATAAAATTCCATCTGAATCCGTCCAGAACTTTAAGATATCCTGTTCACAGAAAAACAAACAGTCAGCTATAATTATATGTAACCATGTTTGTGCAGCATTTTTATGCATAACCCTAAGCATGCTGGGATGTTATTTGCTTCATTAATACATGGGCTATATGTGTGTGGAAGTCATTGCTTAGTGTCCCTAATTTACCCAGGTGTTTCCATTTGTTTTTACTACCTGTAGGTGTGCTGCAATACATACAGGTAGTGTACAAAAAATTGTCACCAGGAAGTGGGTAGTGGACACTATGCTACAATAACATAAGTAACATTTTGGTAGGATTCCATTGACTTTGTTTTTATTTTACTACTTGATTTTTATTTATTTTTTGAGAAACAAAACCACCACCAAGGGATAATTTTTAATTGTGGCATGCATGTGCATGTAGACCTTTTCATACAAATATGTTGATGCAAAAAATAAGCATTGCAATTGTGCTAACTGGCCATGATCTTTCACAGAGAAGCTTCTTCTCAAACTCGGTGCCTTGGTCCATCGATGAAGTATGTGAAATTTTGCTTGTATTCGTTCGGAAGAAGAAATTTGAATTTTTTTGGAAATTCAAGATTTTCACCAATATTTTGGATGAATCAGCTTTGTTTGTTGGAGGATATGTACTGGAGCTTATGACTTGTAACATCCTTGTGAAGTTTGAAGTTGATCTCTGAGGAAAAACGTTTCTTACGATATTGTCTTTAGAAGAAAACCAATCGGAAATTCCGACCTGAACACACAAGGGTGTGATTTTGAGCAACCTTTAAACACACACACACACACACACACACACACACACACACACACACACACACGCACACACGCACACACACACTGGCCTGTCCAGGTGTCTCTAGCATCATTGAAACATATGGCAGGGAGCAATATAACCACAACAAATTTTATGCCTTTGGATAGGTGGATGGTGGGTGTGTGCCCCTCCCTCCTCTCCCCAATGTATTTCGCTTTTAAAGTTGTAAATGCGATATTTATCCACGACTTCAAAACGATAGCTGATGCTTCAGGCATTGCATCTCGGTAAATGCTCTTGATGAGCATCTCACTAGCACTAGTTCAATCTGCTCCTGCGAAAATGGCTGTAGTGTCCTGTGGTTTGCGTTTATTTAACTGTTTGTTTCTGTAAGGTTGAGATTCAGACAAATGATAATACCAGCAAGGCAAAAGTATGCTACAACCTCTTGCAGCAAATTGTATAAAGTGAAATGTCTAAATACTACGTCGTAGATTGATATATCACTCCGCTCCCCCCTCCAACTCTCGCTGCTCATAACAATACATTACTCTGCCTTAAAAAGAGGAAATAACCCCATGTCACATTTGAAGTACCCCTGCACTGCAGTGCGAGTGGTCTTGTGTATTCCAGCTTCGGCAGCATCGGTTTTATATCGCTGTTCGGATTGTGTTTCGGATGATTCTGGTTTAATTTTGATACGTCTGTCGTTTCCACTTCTACAATGTTTTAAAAACCTTTTTGTTTGAATGATTTTATCTTTTGCTGTTCTTGCCATTGCTTTTGCTTCTGCTTATGTCCAGGCTGAATGCAACGGTGGCACCGCTGGTATTTGCCAATCAATTGTTGCAGCTATCCTGGGAAATGCCAACTCATCTGTTGTATGGACTTGGTGAGCACCGTGCTCCGTTGCTGCTGAACACGACGTGGAGCCGTCGTACTATGTGGGCAGGCGATCAAGGACCCAAGGTGTGGGAACATCCATCCTTGGTTACTTCTCTATCCAACTTCTCCAATCTGTTCAGTCCCATTCTTTCCTGTAGGGCTTCAAGACAATTGTCACCACTACCTCAGGGCTGACAGGATGGTCTTCATGCATACTCGCCTCTAGGCTGTCTAGCCTGGGTTCGAATCCTGACCCATTGATAAACTGTCATCCCGGTGTTTCACATGCGGGGTGATTCATCAAAGTGTGTTCCGTCCCTCCCTCGAATGAACGTTAAATTGGCGCCCCGTCTCACCAATATTCGTTGGTGGATGTTAAAGATCCCTCTTTCCCACTTTCTAAAGTGTCTTTCTTGAATAGTAGGTGAGGCTGGCACCATGGTCAAATTCCAAATTCCTGCCCTAACCAGCAGAGGGCATTGCATCAGCGGTGCCCTCAGCCAATGATGCTACCGCACAGCTTTGTGCTGCACACGAAAGCCAACTACCTCAGGTCATCTCCAATCCATACTAATGGCCTCTTCTGCCACAAATGACCTCTATTCCTCAGCACTCCCTTTTTCCCGGTTATTGTGATTTACCCCTTTTCGTTTGTAAGTTGTTGGTTGGTTTGTCCTTTTCTGTTTCATCTTCACCTCCCCTTCCTCTTCTCGTGGTGGTTTAAGTAGTTGGTTCACCCTTGTATGCCTTCCCCCTCTCCCTCCTCTTCATCTCTCTGTTGTTGGTGTTTTCCCCCTCTCCATTTTGTGTCCCCTTCATTTCTGCTTTCGCTCTTTCACGAGCCTTAATGTTGTATGCAAAAACTGTGTGTGGTGTGGTGTGGTGTGGTGTGTCCCTACTGCATGTTAAACTTGTTGACTCACTTTCTGTGTCGTTGCTTGTTACTGCTAATATATATATGTATAACCCAGAGAGGATAATAACATGACCCCTCCTGTCACTCCCTTAGGGAGTCGTCGGTGTGCTAGTCCTTACAATTAGGCATTTGTTTTCTCCATAAGGTTCATGTAAGTTTAATAATTTATCCCCTTTATCTACTGAAAGGTTCAAGTTGATAATTGGTTATGGGCTGACTTTGCATGACTTTATGCACTCTCCTTGATGCGCAGGAAAACACAAACCTGTATGGCTCGCAGCCTTTCTACTTGGCCTTGGAGGATGATGGATCGGCTCATGGAGTGTTCCTGCTTAATAGCAATGCTATGGGTAAGGACCTAATTGAGGGACAGTGGTACCAGTACTGCCCTGGGGTAACCCTGGGTTCTGAATTTGGATAAGTTGACAGTCATTGTAATCAGTTATAAATGATTTTTGAGACTGGTTGAGGTTTGTTCTAGTCATATGATGTTTTTTATGTCTTAAAATGGAAATATTTCTTTAGTTAAATTTATTTTCCATCCAAATGGTATTTTTTTGTCTTTTATTCTGAAGAATATAAGTCTCTATCATTCCTTGTATTTCATGTCCAAACATGGAATGAATATACTGTACAGTAATGTCGCTATGACCATTATTATGAATCATCCTTCATCCTTCATCCCTCATCTCAAGGTGTCTACATTGGAAGCTCACAGCTCAAAGGAAGCCGGCCACTTTGACCGGATCCCCCCAGAGATGGAGTAAAGAAGACACTGATTACAGTGAACTTGATTTGTGAATAGTCGCTCTAATAACTGATTAAAACAGAACAAACATTAACAAAAAAAATCTTTGGCAGATGTTTTGAAGGAAACTTTACAGTAGAGAATGTGCAGGCCACATAACTTGTGGTATTCTATCCTATAAATATTTTACTTGTACACACCTGCATTACATGCAATATATGAATAAATCATCAGACTGCTGGATTATGGTACATGGAATTGCCAGAAAATGGGGAAACATGTTTAAAAAAAACCGATTGATTGCAGAAAACAGCACAAATGAAATATTGTACACACCAATGACAAGACTTGGGTAAATGCAAAGGCAAATACAGCGAACCAATTGAGAATGAATGCCAGTAAATAGAGCCTAATGTCAAAGCACATAATGATATTCAAAGCATACCCACTTTTCAGATTTGACAAAATCACAAGCTGGTATTTCAATCCTGATAGATGTCACACCCACTCACTCTCCCTGAAAGGACCGTATGGCAAACCCTCCCATCTATTGTCTTTGAACTTCTTAAAGGGAATTGTTGTCACTCAAACTTCAAGGGTCCCTCTATTTTATTCTTCAATCCCGATGTTTGTGTCCCCATCCCCCTCCCCAGTGTTCTATCTCTTCCACGAGCCTTGACATTGTATAACTAGATGGTATTCGTAGAATACTTACCCTGCGCAGTCAACTTGTGAGCCAACTCTTCTGTTTTTAAACATTTTTTTTTCTTTGATCCAATATGGCTGCCAGACCACATGAGCGATGACATCATAAATTTATATTCTCTAATATAATTGTTGCATAGATCACGCCCAATGCATTTCAAACTGATCAGACTAAGCGTTGTCCCTGTCGAATTATGACGTCATAATTATGGCACCAATGACGTCATCGTTAACAACACCTATTCCCCATATGGAGTTCTTTACAATGAGCCATGTTTCAATTTTTTTCCATTCAGCGGTTTTGGAGAAATAGAGGTGATGGCGTCAAGATGGCACCTGCACCACATGACCTATCATTAAAAATATTCTACATGAGGAGGTGCTCCTATGGTGAAAATTTTGTGTTCATCAGACCAACAGTTGCTGAGAAAAAAAAATTCACAATGATCGGATAAGTTGTACTTGTCGAATTATGACGTCATAACGAAGGCACAGATGACCATCATTAACATATCTTATTCCCCAAGGGGAGTACTTGACAATGAACCATGTTTCAATTTTTTCCATGCAGCGGTTTCAGAGATATCGAGGTGCAACTTTTTTTGATTTTATTTTCCAAGATGGCGTCTGTACCACGTGACCTATGACGTTATAATTATCATGAAAAAATTCTACAGCAGCCGCACATATTCTGAACATTTTGTGTATCGGTCTAACAGTTGCAGAGGTATTTTTGTTTTATTCATACTGATCAGATCAAGCGTTATACTTGTCGAATTATGACATCATAAGGCACCGATGACATCACCATCAACATATTATTCCCCATGGTGAGTACTTGACAATGAGCCATGTTTCAATTTTTTTCCATTGAGCGGTTTGGGAGATATAGAGGTGTAAAGTTTTTCCAATATGGCGCCTGTACCACGTGACCTATGACGTCATAATAATCATTAAAATATTCTACAGGAGGAGGCACTCCTATGGTGAAAATGTCATGTCAATGGGACAAACGGTTGCCGAGAAAATGAATTTTTAAAATGCAGACACGGCACACGTACGTACGTAACTGAATGCTTAACCCCGCTTTTTGCTTCGCGAGCGCAGGGTAAAAAGAAGGCCAGTAAATGTAGCCTAATGACAGAGTATACAATGATATTCAGCACTGTGGGAAGTGATTAGAACAATCAAATTGATATGCCCTATGGAAACCATGGACTACATGTGACAATGGGGAGTGATTGGAATGAGGTGTTCCCAGATCGAGCTGAAGAAAGTTGAAAAGGCAACCACATTCTAAACAGTATGGAGAGACACCATCATTCAATCAAATGCTGTTCACTTTATCAAGATCCGTCTTGTGGAATAGTTTTTTTTTTTTAACGAGGTGCTACTGTTATTTGTGTTGTTTTATCTTGGTAAGGGTTCCAATTTGTGCAAGGTTCAAGTAACCCGCGATATTTTTGTACCTTTGCTCTATACAGATGTGGTCCTCCAACCTGCACCAGCAATTACGTGGAGACCTATTGGTGGTATCTTTGATTTCTACGTGTTTCTGGGACCTCGGCCAGAAGACGTGATTCAGCAGTTTCTGGCAGTTGTAGGTCAGGTATTCCACCTCAGTAATTATTGTTGCTTTTCTACAACTATGACATTCTGGATCCATTTATCTTCTTGATATCATAAAACATTTGCTACTTGTAGTCTGCTATCATGATGCGGCAAATGACCAAGCTTTCACATTTTCTCATCTCTTCAAAAATCCTGAAGTCCAACATGCTTGTTTCACTAAACTTAGATTGCACTCTGAGCAAAAGCTATATCTGCTATATTATGATCACCAGTTCCCACATGGTCCATGATTGCTCTATCATGTTTGGATTGCTACCCTGTATTAACTATTGAACTGCATAAACAACAAACTGAGTTGTGCAGAAACTCTCCCTCATGTCTTGAATCCACTTTATATGTGAAGCTGATCTATAGCAAGATGGGAGCGTTTTTTATTTTGGTGCTTTTGTCAATCTTTGATGGATTTATTGTTGCAAAGTGGAAATTTGAAAACAAGTTGAATGCAGTTCATTGAACCCATTTTGAAGCCACATGAGTTAAATTGGGTAGAATACATTTTCTTGTGCAAATAGGGTATAATATTATGTTTGTGGCGGGTAGGCAATGATTATCTTAGAGCCAGGTAGAAGTGTACAGATTACCATGCTCCATATGTCTCAATGAAGAAGAAACCCCATGTATCATAAGTAGGAAACTCGTTTAGCCCGGTTGTCGTGTAAGCGCATATACGTGTCCCCATGAGAGGGGTGGGGTTATGTTAATTAGTTAGGGATTAATGGTAAATCTCCTGTATGTAAACGGCCTCTGTTTTTTTTTTTCCTCTGTTCCTTATGACAATGCAGCGCACACACAAAGCCAGGAAATAGCGCATTAAACGACACAAAATAAAAGCTAACCAGAAACAGGACGCACCAACGATGATACCACCGACAGGTGGTCACAAGAGCAGGCATGTCCGTGAGGCCACGCCCCGGAGAGCAGTGATTTGGTGAGATTTGTCAAGCAACAAAGAGAGGGACTGGCTGATGGGAGCAGGCACAGGTGGCATCGGATGATGTCAGAGCCTTGAGTACAAAAGAACACTCTCCCTGACATTTTCTCTCTTGGCTTTCTCTCCGTTTCGGGATCTGGAGATGAACGGTCGCCGATAAGCTCTCTTGCGGTGAGACAGTCTCAACGAACGGTCATGTTCCGACATTTTCCCTCCTCTTGCATTGGAACATTGGTGCTGTGCAGTCACAGTTCATAGCGCTCTCGCGCTAGGGACATTGGATGGTTTTGACGATCATGAGGAGGAGCGAACTGCGGACCGAGGCCTGCGTTTGCCGCGAGCTAACTGTGCACAGGGTCCTGTGCTGTTCCCGTCGAGGACGCGGGGGGTTTTGACGATTTCGAGGGGATTCAGGAGACGCTCAGAGCTAAGTACCTTAAAAAAAAAACACGCACACATTTATTTTCACCTTTATTTTTCCCTTTGTGTGTAGATGAGTGTGTGTGGGTCGCTCCATTTAGGAATCTTATTTTATCGTGCATTCTTTGTTTGCCGGCATTTCTTCAATAAAGCCGGTATTTTTGTACATTGAATTCTGTGTCGGTTGAATTGCCAATTATCCCAGGTTCGAGGATGTCCGGTGGGACCTGTGAAGGTAAGTTCGTCATTCTCCTTTCCCTCGCGTGTAAAGAACATCATCATTTTTGACTGAACGCCTCGGTGTTAAGCTCGTTCGGCTTCCGTTTCCTTGGAGGATTTTCATCCCTAAGAACAGGACAATATTCATGAGGATGACTGAATCTTGAAAAATATGGAAGAAATAAATGTTGTAAAATATGTTGTAAAACATTGTAGAAAAACAATTCTACTTTGACATTATGGGGCATTATGTATAGATCAGTGACAACAAAAATCTTAATTTAATCCATTTAAATTCAGGCTGTAACACAACAAAATGTGAAGAAAGTTAAGGGGTGTGAATACTTTCTGGTGTGTGTGTGTGTGTGTGTGTGTGTGTGTGTGTGTGTGTGTGTGTGTGTGTGTGTGTGTGTGTGTGTGTGTGTGTGTGTGTGTGTGTGTGTGTGTGTGTGTGTGTGTGTGTGTGTGATTTGGCATTATGCCAAAGCTATATGTTTAGATTATGAAATTAGAAATAATTCATTTGATATATTCTCTCTGACAACCTAATGGGTGTCTTGCTGCGCAGACATGTGCAATTACAGTTTGCCTCTTCGAGATTTGTTCTGTATTTATTTTGATCAGGTCTCGATTCCCATTACATGGTTGTTGTTGCTGTTGGAATTCAAACGTGTCATTGTTTGCATTCGATTCTCCCCATTTTTCTTAGAATGTCTGTGTCTGTCTCCACCCGTGTAGTGGTGCCTGGCATAGCTTTATAAATTCCAGAAGAGGTAATAATGTGCATTACAAAATCGCGCAATCAGAAATATGTATGATGTGAGTCAAATGAGAGGATAGGCAGTGAATGTTCCGGGAGCATTTCAGTTGAAATTCTTTTGAGGCATATAAAGCCAGTATGCGTGATATCCCATGGGTACTCATTTAAACAGATACTTTTTTTTTCTTTTCCTTCCCCTTTTCTCACAAAATAATTGTTTACGGTTTTTAGCAGCATTGAAGATTGAGAGTAAATTGACAATTTCATTTTCATTCCAGTTTATGTTCATTGACAGAACGTTTGCTTTAGCGTTGGTAGTTATAATTACAGATAAATTATTCGGTTGTTGAATGCTTTGACTGCATTTGTAACTGGGAATAGTGATCATGCTAATAATGATCAGTGGAAATATTTATCAAACATTTGTTTTTAAATGTTTTTATTTTAATTTTTCTCAAGTCATTTTAAACTGCATAATTTCCAAACATGGGCTAAGACATTTTGTTGATCTACAATGTTGAACAGACTACAGAGGGATTCACGGGACATGTAACGTTTCAGACAGTGGATCGTGATGAGGTGGGATGGGACGAGGGGATGGGACAGGAGGGTTTTATCAATCATTCAAGAAACACCACACTCCGGGTGTCGGGGTGCATTCTCTCACCTCCCGGACATTTTTCTAATGTTAAGCGTCGGTTCACAAATGCTGGAGCATTTTATACGCTTGTTTAGGGAAAACATTTCACAACTATAACGGCACTTGGTAGAGCGCATACCTCTACCAAGCTGAACAGTTGATGTTTTATATCCCACTGATAGGCTGCATCAGGATTCGGACCTGAACCAAAATCTAATCAGCTTGTTCTTCTCACCTACCCAACTTATCCACCTAGTTTTGTTGCGAGTCATCCACACCTTTTTTAAAATATCATGCTATATATAGTTTTTGGATCCTTCTGTAAGTGGTAAAGAATCACTCGTAAGTGGTAAAGAAGTTTAAAATGCTCGTATCCAGATCTGTATTCGGAACTTCACCAAAATCGAATCATTTAGTCGTTGTTATATACCTGACCTGTCCACAAAATTTCGTCTGAATCTGTCCACAGGTTTTTGAGATATTCTGCTCAGTCAGACAGACAGGGGTGAAAACATAATCTTTGTCCACCTTCAGTGGTGCTGGCCGAGATAATTCCCAATTGAATGGCTGGAAAATGCTTTAAAACAGGAAAAATCCACCTGAGCTAACACATATTCTCAGTCACTTGCCATTTATTTGGATGAGAGAACCCAATAATCAGGAATATATTTCTTTTCAGGAATACAATCAAGAAAACTCTTCAGTTTGATTTTATTCTCCAACTAGTAAAAAGCCCATCAAAAATGACGAGTGGGAACAGTTGCAGCTTCGTGGGCGTGCAAAAGTCTGAAGCCTCAGCCTATAGTGTCAGGTGTGCTTGTATCTCCTTTATTTGACATCCTACGGACATAAATTAACACTCGTTTTACTTTGCGCATGCTTTATTCACGTGCAGTGAATTTCACCTCTCCACTCCTTGTATTTATTGTTATTTTAAAAAACGTTTCTGGACACGCCCTTGAGGCTCGGTTTGTAAGCCACCGTCTACAAGTCCAATAGAAGAGACGCAATTACTTTTTTATGGTAAATGTTTTTCGAGTTTGTTTTTTTCCTCAGAAAATAGAACACAGTGAACACACATTTGTGTTAAAAGACTGGCCTTTAAAACCTACCCTTATGAAGGGGGACAGACATCTGTACAAACACACTAACTGACATTGTGTTTATATGATAGATTTAAAAAGTCGAAGAAAAGATCTTTGTTGTCTTTGCTGTATCCCTGTATTTGCAGTATCCCTGTATTTGCAGTAATACAGTAATATAGTATTTGGATTTCATTGCAAGTTCAGTTTAAAGAAGTTGTGAAAATGTGTTTGAGTTTTTGTTGAGTGAAGTTAACTCATTAGCCACAGACACTAAGTCATCAGTATCAGTACATTCTTTTATTTTTATTTTTTTGTATACAAGGTCAAGGCTCGTGGAAAGGCCAGAACACTGAACGGATCAGGATGCAACAGACCAAAACCAATGGTTTAGAGAGCGGGAAATGCCAACAGCATGATTGAAGGACACAATATGGGGAGACTTGGACAAATAATGGGCGTGGTGAGGAATGATGGGTAGGGGTGAACGAGATGGATACAGAAGCAAACTCTCAGGAAGGGAAAACTCCAGATTTAAATGGATGTTTGGGGAGGTTAAGGCACTAGAAAAGGTCATGGGTCATATTCGGGAGGGGTGATCTGAGATGGTGGTGAACAGCTGTCTTTAAGAAATACGTGGAGGGAAGAATGAGATTGAAAAGGATACAGAAGTTGGTTCCATGGGTGGGGGTGGAAAAGGGAATGAATGAGTGGGGGTGACCAGAGATTCTGGATTTTGGGAGTTTCACCAGAAGGGGGTTAATGGTGGAATGCATGTGCCCTGCAGAAAACTGGGGAAGCAAAGTACAGAGAGCAGAAGGTGCAATCCCAGAAAGGAGGTGGTAGAAGACAGACGCCACTGACCTATCTGTGATGGCGAAGTGATAGACCCATAGACTCAGCTTTATCACAGGACAATAGTCTTGGAGGCCTTGGTTTACACGGCGACAGCATGAGCAAGGTGTTAGGCAGGGGCACCAGACCAGAGGGAGGAGCAGTAATCCATCAAGCTGTGGATGAAGGCTTTGTCACTGGATAGCTGTTAACTTGTGCCAGGGAAGGATGTTGTACGACGGAGGATGCTCAGTTGGCGGCTGGCTTTGGAGGCCAACTTTGAAATGTAGTTTATTCAAGAAAGATAATAGTTGATGATGAAACCCAGGTGTTTGAGTGACAGAACTTCCTGAAGGGGATTGTTAAGAAAGTACATGGGACAGTGTGCCACACGGTCCTTTCAGAGAGAGAAGGTGAGAGTACGAGATTTGTCAGGATTGAAAGACATATTCCAAGAGTTTATCCAGCTTGTGATTTTTTTTTTTCAAGGGCTGAAGAGTGGGAAGAGGCTGCAGGCTGCCTGTCTGAAGGATGAGGGATGTCACAGCAGAGGATGGGGCCATCAGCAAATAGATAAAGCAGATTTTCCAGAGACAGAGGGATCATTGATGAAGATTAGGAATAGGATGGGGCTAGAACTCTTCCTTGGGGCACTTCCGTGTTGACTGGGAGAGGAGATGAAGGGATTCCATTGAGAGGCACTCATTGACTGAAAGTAGAGAAGTCAGTAACCCAAGAGTGGAATTTGCCTTGGATGCTATAGGAAGAGTTGAGAGTAAGGTGAGATGCCACACTATCGAAATCTGGAGATATGTCTGGAGAAGCGGCCCTGATCTCATGAGTGACATTGAAGGCCTCCATCCATTGTTGAGAGAATAAGAGCAGCATGGCATGTCCAAGGTGGAGTGGCCTGGTTCGAATCCGAATGGGTGATCTGAGATGAGGTCATTGGAGAAAAGGAAAGATTTCATATCAACTGCGATGATGGATTGATTACATGACCTTTCTGATGATGGGAAGTCAGCCGATATGTCTGTCGGTGTTGCACCTTTTTATGTAATGCTGCAGTGATGTCGCTAATTTCCAACCACTGGAATATGACCAAGCACAAATTATAGGATGAAAAGGGCAGAGAGAGTAAGTGCAAGAGCAGTAGAATTGTTTTTTTTTAGGACAGGTGAGCTGATGCCGTCAGGTCCAGTGGTAGAGTCAGAGTCTAGGGTGTGCTGGAACCATCTCTACCTTCTACATTTTCTGAGGTGTGAAAGACAGAGTCCATGAGCAATTGGGTCCAACTGTGTAGGGAGGACACAGAGATTGAAGAGTTGGGGACACAAGATTTGGAAGCAAATCCAGAATTGAGACATTCAGCCTTCTCACGAGCAGTCGGCTATGATGTCAGTTGAAGGGATGGAAGGGAAGCATACTCTAGAGACAGACTTAACAAGGTGCCATCACGTTTTCGAGGGAGAGAGACAAGTTTGCAAGTTCAATCATGAAGTTGGACAGATATTGTTTTCTGGCTCTCCTGAGAGTGAACACCTACTTGTTTCAGGGGCATGAGCTGAGATTGACATCGGTTGGGTTTGCTTTCCAGGAAGAGAGGGCACATTGTTTCAGAGCAACTGCCTCACAACAGGACATTCGCAGAATTTTCCTCTATTCGTGAGAATTTTCTTGACATTCGTGGGATTTTCCACAAATCAGGAACCGTTGGGAACATATACCCCCCCGCATTCTCGGTTCCGACATTCGTGGCATTTTGCAATTCCAGCAGTGTGTGTGTGTGTTTGTGTTTGTGTTTGTGTGTATTATATTGTCCTCTAGTTTATACTCAGAACACATGCATGACCTTAGTGCTTGCACATCACACACATCTACTGGACATTATCCATCATGAATCTACATTCATATGGCACGTTAATCTTCTCAAAGAATGGGAACTGCACTTAGAATCCTAAACATTACTTTTCCCAAAAATTGTGGAGGGGCCTGGAGCCCCACCTTCCCGTACCTGCCCAGGCTGTATTCCACCCCCCCCCCACACCCCCCCAGGTTCTGTGGCAACAGGCATTGGCTGTAGTGGAAAGCAACAGGCGTTGGCAAGGATGTTCTTGGTGTTTGATTCTAAGTCAAAATTATTGCAATTTTTTTTTCTCCTTATTTCAGGAATGCCTCTCATGCCACCTTACTGGGGACTTGGCTTCCACCTTTGTCGTTGGGGTTATGATTCGAGTAACGCGACGCTCTCTGTTATCCAGGCAATGCGCGATGCTCAGATGCCACAGGTGAGAACTATACATGACCAATACCTTTCTGTGGATGATGAAGGTTTACTGCCCTTTCGATGCTGAAGGGATTTATTAATTTATGCTATGGAGAGTCTGCACCACCTGTTTGCTGATTTGCATCATTTGTGTGGCTGAAGCTATGCTACTGCTGCTGCTCTGTATGAGGCAATGCATTTTTTTGCCATATATTTCGTGCTGTGTGCTTATCTTACATCTGTCTCCTCAGGATGTGCAGTGGAATGACATCGATTACATGCACAATAGGGAAGACTTTAGCTACAATAAAAAGAACTTCAACAGCCTGCCAGATGTCATCGAGGATCTGCACAATCATGGGCAGAAGTACATTGTCATTGTGGTACGGGTATTGCAGTTGCCATGAAGACTTGTATTTTGTTATTAAGTGACCTTCATATCTTGCACACCTACTTTGGTGCTTGTTTGTGTTGTATTGCTTGATATTCACATTTTATTAATGCATTTTCCTTTGCACATAATAGTTGTTTATGCAATTATTCTTCCAGTAATCCCCTTTTGGTTAAACTTCCAAATCTCGACTCTTGTTCCTCACTTCTCCCATCTGTTGAAGCACCTGTCAAAAGTTATTCTGTCTCACAGTTCTCTTCAGTGCTTCCTGCAAGCAGTGCACAATCATCTCTTGTCATTCCCAATCCTGCACCATGATCTTTGTTATCCATATTAACCTTTCCTAACTCAACAATCTTACTTGCTCGTTTGTGTTTCCTCCCCTCCTCCCTCTTCTCTTTCCTGTTCGTTCTTACCATTGATGTTTGTCCCACTGTCAGTTATACCTTGCTCTTCCATGAGCCTTACTCCAGCAAAGAAAATAAGAGATTTTCGTTTTGACAGCTGCATTTCAAAAAGACAAATTCCATTTTACATGATACTAGAATACAAGGCCCATCGATGGTCGGACGCATGCAAGCTAGCATTCCGAAACCAAGCTCCTTTTATATATTAGATTTATCAAGACAAAGTAAAGAAGAGGGAGAATTTCTTTGCAATATATGCCCCCTACTGGTCCCAATAAATGTTCATGTTCCAAGCAAAAAGGACATAACTCCGTGGGGGAAAATAAAAATAAAAATAATTTGGTGAAACGTCCTGAAACTCGAACTTGTTATGTAACTTATCATAATAAAGCCATGTACCAGGTTTCAATTGAATATGTTAAAGCGTATAGGAAAAAGTGCGGAAAACCACAAGTGGGACTGACGGATGGATACAGGGAGACAAGCAAACCTTTAGGTCCCTCAGTAATATGCGAATGTTGCCAAACAATACCTTGTTTAAAGTAGAGTACTTCTGTTAAAATGGGCTAACGCCCGAGCTAATGCTAAGTGGAGAATATAACCCTAGACATAAACACCCGACGCCATGAACTTTTTTGCCTTTGTTCTAAATACACTTTACTCAGGTGTCAGTATTCATTTGTTGCATTTTTGTTTTGCATAATTATCAAATTGAAATGCAAGCATACTATGAAAGTTTCTTTGACCAAGAAGCTTGCTGCTGTGTTCCCTTTGTGAAAGCTCACGGATCAGTTACGAGCATGTCTTGTGATATCGGTGCAGGCCCAACCAATGAAGAAGTTGGATGCAAAATTTCAAAGGTTTTGTGATGATGAAGATTTCCTTCTTGTGACTTGTGCTACAAGCTTGTAGCAGCCAATCAGCTTCCTTTTTATCAAAGCAAATAGATTCCACTTCCTGCATGCTCGTGACATTTTACAGCAATGAAACGTTGATGAGCTAGTTGGCACTCGCCAATGATGATATTGTGGTCAGAGGAGGATCCTTTGTTGCAAAGGAAATGGCAAACCAGGGTAATAAATAGAGCCGAGGAAGATCATTAACCTTGCACTTCAACTTGTGGAGACTGAACTAGTGCTGGATGATAATCACGATGGGATGATAATCGTCTTTTCCAGTTGTTATCGCGATAACGATAATGGAAATTGATTATCGTGATAACTGCCGTGGATAAGTGGAAGGTAAATCACACCTTAAACCCGGATATCGATGGTATATTGGTTCCTCAAAAGGTTAATTTCTCTCAAAAGTTATACCCGCATTAAATACAACAACAACAACAACAACAACACGTATTTTAAGGCCATTTTCCCTGCTAGAGCGGGGGTTAGCCTTGCGGGCCCCATGACAATCTTCTTATGACAATCATGACAACCATGGTTAGCTATACCCATATTAAATGCAGCGATATAATATGTAATGCATATTCTCCATGATGTAATTTGAATGGTTAAGCGATAAACATCAAAATAAACAACCAACTACTCAAGGTGCCCAATGTGCTTTTGGTTTCCAAAATTGTGATCCGTTTGGCTTTTGTTTGAAGTTTAGCACTTAAGGCAACATCATGTCAAAGATCCAGAAGGTTAGCGTCCTCTGTGTGCGGAGTTTTGGCACCGAGGACAAGGACAAGCAGGTCATCTCGTTCTTCTCTCCCCTCACCGTTCTCATTGGACCAAATGGAGCGTGAAAAACGGTGTCGTGTGTTTCATTTATTTGTTTGTTTATCCCATTTTGTCACATGGTATTGCTTGGCATTTATTCTTTGCGAAGTTCCACATCAAAGGCGTTATTTTAATCATGTACGACTTTCTTCAGAAATGTCCCAATTAGCAAGCAGCTGGCTTGGTGTGTTTGGTTAGCAAGCAGCTTGCTATCGCTTGCCAAGCCAGATGTTCCATATCACTCGCTTTTGCAAACTGCTGGTCTATTCGCTTGGTAAACGGAGCAAGCAAATTCATCCAGGTAAAATGAGGTTTGACTTTAAACAAATTGCAACAGAATTACGAAATAAAGAGTACAAACACACACTTAACAGACTATGGATATTCAGCTGGTTACCTCTGCCACCAAAGGTGGATTGAGGTTGTTTTCACTCTTGTCTGTTTATGAACAAGATATTTCAAAAAGTTGTGGACTGATTCGGACGAAATTTGGCAGAGAGGTAGCGCATGTGACACGGACGAAATTATTAGAATTTGGTGAAGATCCGGATTCGGATCCGGCTATTCCAATTTTATTACCGTAAGTGATTCTTCACCATTGGGGGATAGGGCCAAAAACGATATATAGCAGCAAATCTCAAAAAGTTGTGGACGGATTTGGATGAAACTTGGTGGATAGGTTGTTTGTGACAAGGACGAATCGATTTAATTTTGGTGAAGATCTGAATCTGGATTTGGCTATGAGGATTATTTAATTTTTAAGTGATTTTTCAGCATTGAAAGATCGGGTGAAAAGTGATATATAACTTGATATTTAAAAACGTTATGGATGACATGTCTAAACTAGGTGGATGAGTGGGTTAGGTGACAATAACAAGCCGATTAGATTTTCATTCAGGTCCGAATCCAGATCCGGCCTATCATTGGGATACAAAACAAACTCTTCAGTCTGGTGGGGAGGTATGCGCTCTACCGAATGCAGTTCTAGTTCTTATTCAGATCGTTATTGTATGCTACTTGGTTCTCATGTTGCTAATTTCATTACATTATATTAAATTATATCATGATAATCAGGCCCATTATTGTAATATAGGGTTTTTTTTTTCATTATTGCCCAGTCCGAGACTGAACACGAAACTATACTGCTAACCAAATTGAAAGATGTATTGCCTCAGTTCAGAAAATTTCCATAGGCAAAGCCAGGAGCTCGAGGAAGATGTCTTTATGCTGTTTACATATGCGGTATCAAAATTCCCATTTTTGCACAGATGTACATGTGACACAGCTGCTAAATAATTGATGTGCATAAGAGCAAATGCACTCCAATGTGATTGTACTCGTAAAAACACAATAAAGAGATCTACATATGCTGAAAAGCACTGCAGCTTATTTACACTGTCGTCAGAAAATCTGAAGACTAATCAAAGAAAGGAAGACGAGCTTTATTTTGCCAAAATTACAAATTCTTGGAAAACTGAGAACAACTGACGACTTTTCCAAAACGTCCTGAGTGTTTGAAACCTCTTTTGTGTGGTGCCATTGGTGCTAATTATTGGGCACAGTCTGCCAATTGGCAGCAATGAATACGAACGTGTGCGAGTTGTCTCGGTGCAGGAAAATGTATTTCTTGTGTCACACACTCTTGTGGAACATTGGCATGTAAACATGCTACGAATGTGAACATGCTAGTTTTTTGTTTTTTTTTGATGCACAGCCAACATAGCCACCGTCGTGACATGACATGAGGTCAAACCAAAACGCATTGATGGTTCGACATTGAGGTAATGTTGTCATCCCAGCATTCCCAGACTGTCTCATCTTTTTATCTTTGCATGACTTGGCAAGGAGAAATGCTGATTTTTCGATTTGTAGTGGGTATGCTGCAAATTTGCTTGTTTTGATGCCTTTAGATCGCTGTGTTATGGTAGAATTATTCTTATGCACAGCCCACTTTACTTGAGGCATTAGCAACTGTGTTTGTCTTAAAAGGAGTCTCCCACTTTGGAGTTTCCAAGAATCATTTTCACACTGAGTCCAATTCGTTATGTGATTTTATTGTTGGTTTAAGGGATTAGGGTTTTTTTTTTTTTTTACCAAAAATGTACTGAGTGGTGACAGCTATGCTTGTTTTGTCAAACGTCCTCTGTAGGACCCTGCTATCAGTTCCAGCCAGACTCCAGGTTCCTACAAGCCGTTTGATGAAGGCGCTAAACGAGGGGTCTTCATTCGTGATTCAAGTGGAAATAAGATACTGATCGGCAAGGTGAGGTTACGTGATTGCGATACAGGACACATGGCTTGTGTATAAACAAATCTTGATATAATTAGTTGTTTAGAGAATATCGACTACATTTTAAACTCAGGTGATTAAAAAGTACACATCATTGCGCAAGATACATTGCTTTTTTTTTGTATACAAGATCGAGGCTCATGTAAGAGCTGGCACCTTAAACACACATTAGCACATGAAACACAAAAAACATAAATGGACACATAAAACAATAAAGGGAGGGGGAGACAAGATTGGGAGAGAGAGGGAAGCACACAAGCAACAGTAGAGAACAGGAACATCGGGAGATTTGTGGAAGGGAGAGGCTGGGGGGGGGGGGGGGGGGGGGGGATAGGGAGGGGGAGGGAAAGGGTACAAAACAAATTGACACGACTAGGAATTTCAGGAATGAAGTCGGAGATTGAAAGAGGCGGATTTGTGGTGTATTAATGGGGGTAGAAAAGATCATGGTTTTGGAAGGGGGAAGATAAGAGATTGTGGTGAACAGCTGTTTTGAATACCTGGAGGGAAGAGTGGGATTGAAGAGAGTGTGGGAGTTTGTTCCAGAGGCAGGAAAAAAGAGGAATAAAAGAGTAGAGGTGAGCAGAGAGTCTTGATTTTGGCAATTCACAAGAAGAAGGTTGCTGGCGGTTCAGGTGCATCCTGCAGGAATATTTGGGGAACACAGCACAGGCAGAGCTTGGGGAGCTAGGCCAGAGAGGAGTCTGTAGAAGACAGAAAGACCAGCAACCTGCCTGCGGTGAGAGAGTGAACAGCCTTCAGACCTTTATACCCTTTTTAGATGTTTTAAGACCCTGTAGACCCTTCCAGACAATTGTGACCCTTTAAGCCTTAAAGTATACACTTTAGACCCTTTAGACCCCTTTGAGCTTTTCAGACCTTTTCACATTTTGACCTTTACACATTTTAATATTTTGACCATTTGATATTTTGACATTTCCACCTTTTCAGACCTTTCACCTTTGCACATTTACAACTAGACCATTTAGATCGTTAATTTGCCATCAACGACCTTTCATTTACAATATCCTTCCATTTATTTGCCAGACAAAATACACCACACAAAGCAAGTCCTGGCGAAGGTCTACAATCTCTGATTGCTCTTTCTTGTTAGCATTGCATTATGTTGCATCACAGCGGTAAATAATGACTTGTGTTTGGTATTTTTTTTATACAAGGGTCGAGGCTCATTCAGGAACAATAGGTTTACAAACTTAGAAATTGGGAGGTGGGTCGACATCCACAAGGAGGAATAAAATAAGTGTTCATATGTTTTATACCTCTCCCACCTCCCCCCAAGCCCTCCCCCTCCCACATTTCTCCCGATGTCCCTGCTCTCAAATGTTGTGTTTGTGTCCTTCCCCCTCTCTCCCCATCTTGTCTACCGCTCCCCTTATTTTTTTGTGTTTTATGTGGCGGTTTGACTTTTTGTGTGATTAATGAGCCTCGATCTTGTATACAAAAAAAATAATAATAATAAAGCAAGTACCAATGGCCTGGATTGGAGAAGAATGGGAAAGAATCAGCATGTGTAGAAGAGATGGTGGATGTGCATAGCTGAGCACACGAGGTAATGATAGCCAATGTATATGAAAGATTGAAGTGAAGAGGATGAGACAACAGACACAGGGCGATGATTCAACAATCTGGAGAATAAGCAGACACATGAATTCAGGTGGGCAAACCAGCCTAGACTTTGAGAAGGTGTGAGCAGGTGAAGGATTCTTGAGAACCGCATGTGACCTGGCTTGGCTTGGGGTTGGCAGAGGAAGGAGAGGGCAGGAGGAGCAAGGCCAGATAGAAGCTTTTATAAAATCGAGAGCCCACAAAATTGCTGTCAGCGTGAGAGTGACAGTGCTGGGGAATCATTATCCTGCCTCGTGATACCAGTGATGTTGAAGACCTTGTTTTCAATCAGCTCAAGTGAAGCAAGGTTAAACCTGTATGCAAATATATAATTGAATACAGAATTAATCTCTTCATTGTGCACAGGCTATTCTCATGACTCCCATTAATATCGTTGGTTTATCTAAAGATCGGACAGTCCTTCTCTACGAATTGGCAATTTGAGTTGGAAATTTTGATATCTCTTGGATTGCAAAAATAAAGGTATTGTATTTTTACCTGAAGAATGACATTGTAGAATTATTTAATTGAACCTTTTTGATGATATTTCCATCTTTAGTTAACTTTAGTTAAATAGGGTTCGGTTATTTCTGTTTTTATCTTTTGCACAGCTTTCACAAGTGTAGGGCTTTGGGCCAACTTCCTTATTTGGGTTAAGCATAGGGTTGACCACTTTGCTTCATTTCGACTTTCCTCTAGTCTATCATCACATGGCAACCTCCTAAGGCTGCAATGATGATGTGCCTAGAATAGAAAATTCTATCCAAATTGCTTTTGTCTTCCAGTCGTTTTATTTACACTATCGTGTATTTTAAGTAGTTTGCTAAACTTTTAAAAATCGCTTTTGAATACAATATTTTCTATGTACTGTGAAATTTTCAATGTGGAACGGGCAAGCGTTTGTTTATCTGTTAAGTTTGTAATGAATAACAGATTCTAGGCATGAGACAACAACAACAACAACAACAACAACATGCATTTTAAGGCCATTTTCCCTGCTAGAGCGGGGGTTAGCCTTGTAGTCCCCATGACAATCATCTCCATCTTGCCCTATTTTCTGCATCTCTCCTTGTTAACCCCCTTGCCCGCATTTCTTCTTCCACCATCTTTAGTCAAGTCTTTCTCGATCTTCCCCGTCCTCTACTTCCTTCTACATTCATTTCCATCACTCTTCTCAACCAGTCACTTTCATCCTTCCTCAACACATGACCAAACCATCTCAACCTGTTCCTCTTCACAGCATCAATCACAGGCTCTATTCCCATCATCTTTCGCAATTCATCATTTGTCTTCCTCTCTCAACGATACTCCGCACATCCATCGAAACATTCGCATTTCCACCCTTTCCAACCTTTGTTGCTGCTCTACGTTCATTACCCATGTCTCGCTCCCATAAATCATAACACTTCTCACACATGCAGCATGCACCTTTCCCTTCAGCTTCAACGACACTCCCCTCCTCATCAGCATGCCACTCAGTTCCCGAAACTTCTTCCATGCACATCTCACTCTAGCAACCGTTGCCGAGTCTGATCCACCTTCTCCATTCAGCATGTCTCCGAGGTAGCAAAATGTGTTCACACCTTCCAGCTTCACGCCATCTCTAAGATTCAACTCAACATTTCCTCCATCTGCAGCTCCCTCTGTGCACACCTTACATTTGAATGTAGCTGCCACACTGGTTAATGACCCTCTCAGACCACTACATTTTTGATGAACCCACTCAGCGCACATTGTACATTGAATGGAGTTCACTCCGATACCCTTCCTGCACACAGCACAGGGCCACTTCCCAGTTCTTTCCACCTCACCACATGCTTTACCACTTGCCATCACCTTCGTCTTTCCGATATTCACCTTCAGACCTTTTGTCTCCATACATTCCTTCCACGTGTTCATCTTTTCCTTCAGTCCATCCATACTTTCCGCAATCAACACCAGATCATCTGCATACAACAACTCCCACGGTAAACCCTCCTTTACGTTCTGAGCCAGCACCTCCATCACAGCTACAAATAGTAGTGGACTTAGTACCGACCCCTGATGCACTCCCACCTTCACCTCAAACTCACCACTGTTCCCGTCCTTCGTCCTTACAGCTGTGCGTGCTCTTTTGTACATTGCCATCACTACTCTGATCAACCATTCCTCCACTCCTAACTTCCTCATTGCCCATGTCAATACTTTGCGTGGAACCCTATCGAATGCTTTCTCCAGATCAACAAACACAAGAAACAACTTCTTCTTCATCTCCATGTACTTCTCCTGCAACTGCCTCACAATAAAAAGCGCGTCTGTCGTTCCTCTTCCTGGCATCAATCCAAACTGCATTTCGTCGATCTTCACTTTCTTCCTTATCCTCCTCTCCAACACCCTTTCCAATACCTTCATTCCATGCTCCAATAACTTTATCGCTCGGTACGAGCCACACTCTGGAGGGTCACCTTTCCCCTTGTATAGAGGGACGAGGGTACTCAGTTCCCAATCCACTGGAATGCGGCCTTCTTTCACCGCCAGATTACAGATCACTGTCGTTCTCTTCACACCCCAACTTCCTGCTGCCTTCAACATATCTCCCACAACTCCCGTCGGCCCTCCCGCTTTTCTACTCTTCATTGCTTTTATCGCTTCCTCAACTTCCTTCTCAGTTATCTTCTCTGCCAGTCCTAAAACTGGGTTACTCTCTATGTTGCCATCCCATTCATTCTCTGTATTCAACAGCATTTCCATATGTCTTTTCCATCTTCCTTTAATTCCATCTGGGTCCACAACGATTTGTCCCACTTCATCCTTCAAGCAACTCACCCCCATCACATCACACCTCTCTTTCGCTATCTGCTTTGCAATCCTGAATACTGCTGTCTGACCCTCTTCCGAATCCAAGCGTTCTCCGAACATTTTCCTACATGCCTCCTGCGCCTTTGCTACCTCTTTCTTTGCAGCCTTCTTGGCTGCCTTATAACTTTCATGCTCTGCTGTTTCTGCTCCTGTACCCTTCGCCTTCTGCCACTCCTTGAACTTCTTCCTCTTCTCATCAATCCTCGTTTCCAACTTCATCATCCCACCACCATATTTCCGAGTGCCTCGGTCGTCCTTTTGTCCATCCACATCCCTCAACAACGGCTCCCAACAGACTAGCCTTCATTGACATCCAACCACTTTCAAGCTCAACCAATCCTCTACCCTACTCATCCTCTCTTTTAATGCCTCCCTTACTGTCACCTCTTTCAACCTCCACACCTTCATTCTCGGTTGGTACTTCACCCGCCGAGCTCTCCTCGCACCTTTCACCCTTATGTCGCAGACAACCAAGCGGTGCTGTGAAACAGCCTCCTCCCCTGGGATCACCTTTGTGTCCCGGAGGTGCTCCCTCTCTCGCCTACGCACCATCAGGTAGTCAACGGTTGTCGTCGTCCCACCTGACGTGTATGTAACAAGCTTATTATCCTCTTTCTGGAACTGAGTATTACAAATCAACAAAACAGCCCCATCAGCAAACTCCAAAATCCTTTCACCTTCTGAACCCTCATGAGAGCATCATTTTATATTCTCTACATTGTTCTTTGAGTGATTGTAGAATTTGTATTTCTGTATTTGAGCGTTTTAATACTTTGTATTTATGGAAGCATTGCTGCCACTCACATGTTTCATGGAATCGCATCTGTGAATAAGCCCTTTGTGCTTTCGATGTTTTATTTGAAAATATTGCTCATATTTCTTTCTCAGGTGTGGCCAGGACTAACAGCCTTTCCAGACTTTTCTACATCAGTGGCACAGGAATGGTGGTTCGAGTGCCTCAGGGACTTTCATCGCCAGGTTGCCTTTGATGGTCTGTGGATTGTAAGTCCCTGTGCTGAAGGTTAATCTATGCTTTCCAAACCTAACTAGAAAGCTTCTGAAAATGCAAAGCCCATCCACGTCCGTTGTTTGTATTCAGATGTCTTCGTCTTCTTTCGTATGCTCAAAATAACGAAAACAGTTAAAAATATGCATATATTTATTTATGAAAATTTATGATTTTATGCAGCCTTGACCTTTGGGCTTTAGATCTAAAACATGATCAACTTCTACCTTTTGATTGGGGAACCAATTTAGTGACCCAATATGCAAATTCCTTAAATTTCAGGTAAATCGGGTGAAAATGTGATTTTACGCAACCTTGACCTTTGACCTTTTGAGCAAATTATGAATTTTCATTCTTCATATTCTCATAATAAAGCTTTGTTTAAAATTTGATGACGAAACTCAAATGGTAAATTTATATTTCATGTTAATTGGATGAAAATTGATGATTTTAGGTGACCAGTGTCACCAGTGTCACACATACCTTTGACCTTTTGACAATTATTAATTTGCCTTCGTATTATCACAAAAAAAGCTTTGGTGAAAATTTGATGATAATAGCTCAAATGGTGAAGAAGTTATGGCCCGGACAGACACGCAGACACATAGACACATAGACACACAGACACACAGACACACAGACACACAGAAGTGATTGCAAAACCCCGTCTCCTGCTATGCAGGGGACGGGCTAAATATTTAGCTGCAATCCAAAAAACAACACTGTTAAACTAATTAGACACCAGATCATGTGATATTGTTTGGGTTATTCAAATGTATAGCAAATGGAAGATTTTCGAATGTGAACTAAAAACAGGCAAACTACTGTTTTCCCCCAATCCCTGCATCACAGTGAGGTATGTGAAGTTATCAAGAATCTATGCCGGGAGGGAAGAAAGGGATAATAGGATTGCATCAAATTGTGAATTATGCTGTGCTACTTTAACATCAAACTTTAATGAGATGAGAACTTTTACTCTAGAAAAACAAAAGGAGGAACAAAACCTCCAAGAAACCATGGGGGGTTGAACTTTTACTATGCAAGCTGTATACCACGTACAATGGAGTGGAGTGGTGTATTCTTTAACCACCACAGTTATTCCCACGTTATTGTGTGGTTTGCTTGGGAAGTTTGCCCCAAGTCTTTCATGAACCAACTGGCCAAACTGGTTTGACAAAGGTTAGGACAGGAATTTGTAATTTGGCTATGGTGCCAGTGATGCCACGACTACTTTTTGTGAAGGACACCGTGGGATCTTTGACATGCACTGACTAATGCCAGCAGGTAGGATGCCCAGTTTAACGTCCATTGGAGGGACGGTACATACTTTTTTGAATCGCCCTGCCTGTGAAACACTGGGATGAGTTTATATTTCGGCCGAGGGCCAAACCTAGGCTAGACAGCTTGGAAGAGGATGTGCATACCTCCAGGCCATCCTGCCAGCCCAGTTGAGTATATAAATCTTAACCCCCATGCTCATCCAGCCAAAGAAAGCTGCATAAAGCAACCAAGAAAAGCGACACAGGGTAAGTCCTTTGCTGTTTAAAACCCTACCTGGGTTCCTCTACAGGTACAGACATTCACAAGTAGCACATACATGAGAATCCCAATGCTACACAGCCGCCGGACTGGTTTCATCACTTGTTGGCGAGTTATCTTTTCTGGGAGCGCATCTTGAGTGCTGAGCCAGGTGTGTGTTTGTGTCTGTGTGTGACTAAGGTGGGCCAATCATGCTGAAGCAATATGCTTGGCGCATGGAAGAATTAAATTGATACCACGCTCAAGTGGAAAATGCCGTTTCTTCCCCCTGATGGGATCTGTATCTCGCCGGTCTCTTAAAACAAGTTTGTTTCACAAATTTGGGTATCCTATGATTACCTATGATTCATTTTTTTTTAAATCTGAAAATGAAGTGGGGATAGGTTTGCCATGATCATCATAAATCATTATCAGCTTCTTCTGGAATAGGCTGTCTTTGTTTTCACTTTCCCGTTCACCTATATTTTATTTTCTCCTGATCTCAAATTTACTCTCCACCTGTTACATTCACTTCCATTTGAAGTACTGCTGTCTGAAGCCAGCCACATGCACGCAATTAGTCTGTACGAATATTGGACAATTCGCTTCAATGTCGCTAGGGCCTTGCTCAAAAGTTGTCATGGGATTGCCAATTACAATTGAGTTTGTCATATGAGATTCTCCCATAAATACCTTCACTTGACTGAATATTGCCTGAATATTTCACATGCTTTGCTTACCAAGTGAATCGCTCAGGATTTGTCTAACACCTGGAATCTTCCTGGATTTATCACCTCACTGTATGACTGGCTTCGTATGGCATTTTACTCTTCACCTCGGTCTTTGCTCATCCCTTTATCACATTCAATTTGAAGTTGTGTTCCTAATCGATGACCCAATCACAACCTCTGATATCCCTTAATTTGATATCTGCTGTTCCGTTACTCATTATTCTTTTTTATTGGCATTTCTTTGACCATTCTTCTGCTTAACATCAATTCATCATTCCACCTCTATTTCCAACTCTGTGAACTTCCTGCTTTTCTATTACCTGTGTTGTACTCAGAAGTCCAACTTTTCTCAATCCGAACATGATCCCCTTTTTTATTTCCCAATCCTTGTCTCATCCTGCTCATTTATGGAACTCGCTTTCCATTTTTGCTGTTCTTTCAACTTATGATGTCTGGTGTTAAAACTTTATTGTATCTTCTTCTTTCTCACTTTTTTGTTCCTTGCTTTTTAATTACTAGGGCATTGCCCGTACTATATCTATATCTAAAATTATATCCCCCCCCTCTATTTACATGAAATGGTTTGGTCCAAAGCGAACGGCTTGCGAGTACGGTGACAATCCCCCCCCTCTATTTACATGCAATGGTTTGGTCCAAAGCGAACGGCTTCCGGAGTTTGGTAAAGAAATCGCCATCGCGTGCACAAACGCGCAGGAAAGCGAATGAATCGCAAATTCGTTGTTATTAGTTTTAAAACATAGTTTAACGCCAACATAGCGCCAACATAGTTTGCAAACGTGAAATAAATGAATACGCTCTCAAATGTGCCATCCGAGGCAGAGTGTGTCCTCCACGTTCGGCACACGCGATCGTTCGCTGCTCTCTGATTGGTTGAATCGTTTTTTGGACATAGCTCGGTAAGTAATTGTCCGATTAATATGAAACCTTGAAAAGGCACATCCTCGGGTCCCCAGCAATATACCTGGCAAGTTAAAAGTATATCGGACCCGTGGTTGTCGAGAAACAGCGGTCACAGACAAACAGACGTACAAACGTACAGACGTACAAACAGAGATTACTGGAATTATAGATAGACTAGGGCATTGCCCGTACGTGGGTGCCCGTTCCGTGGCCAAAAAAAAACAAAAACGCTACCCGTACGCTCTACCCCGCTCGTACGCCCGTAAACAAAAAAAACAACGCTCTTCGCTTCCGCCCTTCGCTCTGACTGAATTGGGAGAAATAATGCGCATAAGAAATCGAATTACGTACCGTAATGGCGGTCAGCTCGTAACGCGCTCAGCTCCGCTCGTCTCACATCGGCCACGCCTACGCAACAAAGCGTTCTGTGATTGGCTGCCGGAAGATAAGTCGTCACTGTCCGGAAGTTCGCAAATCGCAGTTACGATGAATCGTTTTAATTTAATCGCAGTTTGAATTCGTTTTAAAACATAGTTTAACGGCAACATAGTTTTCCAACGTGAAATAAATGAATACGCTGTCAAATGTGCCGTCCGAGGCAGAGTCTGATCGCCACGTTCGGCACACGTGATAGCTCGCTGCTCTCTGATTGGTTGAAGCGTTTTTTGGACATAGCTCGGTAAGTACTTGTCCGATTAATTACAAACCTTGAAAAGGCACATCCTCGGGTCCCCAGCAATATACCTGGCAAGTTTAAAGTATATCGGACCCGTGGTTGTCGAGAAACAGCGGTCACAGACACACAGACACACAGACACACAGACACACAGAGATTGCTGGAATTATAGATAGATGTAATCTTCTTTCCATGCTCTTCTTTCATTATGAAGCATTTTCTGACCTGAGTGTACGTACCACCTGGTATTTATTTCAGGATATGAATGAGCCTTCAAATTTTGTGGATGGGTCTGTCAATGGCTGTCCAAACAATACTCTGGAGAATCCACCTTACACACCAGGTGGGCATCTGAATACAGCAGTTTTATTTATTTTGTTTGTTAGTGGATTAGCATCCTGTGTTAATGGGTTTCTGAAGGTTTTTATTTATATTTAGTTAGTAGGTTGTGGACAGCAACCGCCCAGGGTAGTATTGCCGTTCTGACTTAGGAGCGTTAAAGTGGTGCCTGGAACTATCTTGCACTCTCCGTGTCAGGATTGCTGGTCTTACTGTCTCACTCAAACTACAGCTACCTTGCCAGCTTCAACCTATCTTTCTCGCAAACAAACACCATACACTTTTATTCTCTTTTATTTAAGGCCTGGCCTCGATGAGGGCCATGCAGTCCGTGTCTGGAGGCTTGAACATAATTTTTTTTTGAGAGCCTTGGAGATTAAGGGAAGCTATATCAGGAAGGTTATATATATATATATATATATATATATATATATATATATATATATATATATATATATATTGTTGTGGATATGAGAATGTTTTTTTTTTGTTGTTGTTGTAGTGTAAATTGTTGTAAAATATCGCCCTCCTTACTCCAGTGTTGTATAAAGGTCAAAGGGCGTTCCCGTAGTTAATTCCATAAAGCATACATGAAGGACACCATAATATCCCTGTTCAGTAGTTTATTTCCTTATTATGTGTATTAGGGTAAGGCCTTGTCTTCCATTAAGATGACACTCCATTGCACCAAGTGAAATAAGAGTAGATTCCGTTCACATTCCCTTTTCGTCAATTGCCATTCGCATTGCCAACTACAATTGCCGCCATTAAGCATGTGCTCAGCTCGGGGAAGAAGGGCGTGCCCACCCATCGTCATCAAGGGTGGAGTCAGAGGGCCTGTGCCCACCAATCAGGGCCGAAGCGAGCTCACCGAGGGGCGTGTCCTGAAGGCCGGCGGCTTGATCGCCTGAGGCGCTATAAAAGAGCGCGCGCAAGAGCCGAGTGTGTGGTTGGACCAAGCGAGAGACGCACGTCAGAACGTTGGTTGGTGGTTGGTGGTGGAAAGAGTTGGTTACAAAAGAGAGTGGGAGAAGTAAAGAGAAGTGAGGCGGAGTGAGGCAGAGTGAAGCCAAGAAAGACAGCAAGCCTTGTGAGGGTTGAGTTGAGGAGGAGCACAAAAAGGGACACCAAGGGTTGCGTCGACGCCACCGAGGTTTTCCCGCCAAGAACGCGAGGAGTCGGAGCTGTCACCTCCAGCCCTGCCGTTTGCAGGGACCTGACCCTTCCTCCGCCTCCAGCCATCCACCTCCTGCCATTCCTATCATCATCCCCCGTGTAAGTGTGTTCGTAGTCTGTCTTTTGTCTTGTCCCTGGGTATAAGTAAGCTTGTATAAGTTAATATTTGCACTGTCACCTGCTTTTTCCATTTTCCCTGCATATAACCTTGACTGCTCCTTTTGCTTAGTGTGTGTAGATAATAAATCCTGTTACTCTTCTGTACGTCTTCTTCTTCTTCCTCTTTACATTCGGTCGCTTTAGAGGTTTCCCCATTGAATATCTGTAGCGCGATTCGGCCAACGTTCAGGAATTGGGTTAGTCGGGGTAACTGTTTGGGCCGCGGTGCCATCCGCTCGGCAAAACAACATCTTATCCGCGGTCCGTAACAATATATATATATATATATATATATATATATATATATATATACACACACTAGTTACTAGTATAAAGCCAGTCAAAAATGACGGGTTGGAACAGTTTATTTGACAGTGCAGCCGTGTGAGCGTGGCAAAGTCTGAAGCCTGGGCCTAGTGTCAGTTGTGTTTATATCTTCTTTATTTATGAGATGTATTACAGACGTAAATGGACATTCTGTTTACTCTGCGCACTTTGCACGTCACGTTTAGCGAATGTCACCTCCCTGTGCCTTGTATTTATTGTGTTTTTTTTTTTAAACCGCTTCCGTATACAATGACCTTGAGGCTCGGTTTGCAAGCCACCATCTACAATTCCAATGCAAGAGACGTAATTACTCTTCTTTTGGGTCTTGGGAGTCCTCAGGGTCTTTTGCGTCCTCTGGTTAATTTGGGACTTTTGGGTGTTCAAGCTCTTTTCCATCCTTGGTATATTTTGGGTCTTTTGTGTCCTCTGGGTCATTTAGGTCCTCGGGGTCATTTGGGTTCTCTGGATCTTTGGGGTCCTCGGGTCTTTTCGGTCATCTGGGTCTTTGGGGTAATTTGGGTCTTTGGGGTAATTTGGGTCTTTGGGGTAATTTGGGTCTTTGCGGTAATTTGGGTCTATTGGGTCCTCAGGGTCTTTTTGGTGTTTTGGATTGACATCCTACAGACGTAAATGAACACTCGGTTTCCTTTGCGCACTTTGCACGTCACGTTCAGATAATTTCACCTCCCTACGCCATGTATTTATTGTAATTAAAAAACAAAACCGCTTCTGTACACTGACCTTGAGGCTCGGTTTGCAAGCCACCATCTACAATTCCAATGTAAGAGACATAATTACTCTTCTTTTGGGTCTTCAGAGTCAAAAGGGTCTTTTGGATCCTCTGGTTCATTTAGGTATTTTGGGTGCTCAAGCTCTTTTGCATCCTTGGGATCTTTTGGTTCATTTTTGTCTTCGGGGTCTTTTAGGTCATTTGAGTCTATTGGGTCCTCTGCAACTTTGGGGTCCTCGGGTCTTTTCAGTCATTTGGGTCTTTGGGGTAATTTGGGTGTTTGGATTCCACTGGGTCCTCAGGGTCTTTAAGGGTCTTTGGGGTCTTTTTGGTGTTTTGGATTGTTTGGTTATGTGGGGTCGTTAAGGGTCTTTGTGGTATTTTGGGTTTTCATGAACTTTTAGGTCTTCTGGGTCTTTTCGATTATATATATATTTTTGGACTTTGGGGTGTTTTAGGTCTTTATGGGTCTTTGGGATATTTTGGGTCTCTGGGGTCTTCATGGTCTTTTCGGTCTTTTGGTTCTTTGATGTATTTTGAGTGTGGTATTTTGGGTCTTTTGGGTTTTTGAGTCTTTTGGGTCTTCGGGGTCTTTTTGGTCTTCTGGGTCTTTAAGGGTCTTCAGGATATTTTGGGTTCTTGAGGTATTTAAGGGTCTTTTGGGGGTCTTCAGGGTATTTTGGGTCTTCTGGGTATTTACGGGTCTTTGGATCTTCACGGTCTTTTGGGTTTTTGGGTCTTTTGGATCCTCGGGGTCTTTTGGGTCTTTGGGATCCATTGGGTCTTCAGGGTCCATTGGGTCTTCAGGGTCTTTTCAGTCTTTGGGGTCTTTTCAGTCTTTGGGGTCTTTTCAGTCTTTGGGGTCTTTTCAGTCTTTGGGGTCTTTTCAGTCTTTGGGGTCTTTTCAGTCTTTGGGGTCTTTGGGATATTTTGTGGCTTTGGGGTATTTTGGGTCTTCAGAGTCCTTGGGGTCTTCTGGGTCCTTGGAGTCTTCTGGGTCTTCATGATCTTTTGTGTCTTTAACAGTCTACAGGGTATTTTGGGTGTTTGGGGTCCATTAGGTCCATTGGGTCTTCTGGGTCCTTGGGGTCTTTTGGGTCCTCAGAGTATTTTAGTTCTTCTAACCGGTGGACACACAGTCGTGTTCAAAGATTGCCCCTTAATCCCTCCCCCCCCCCCCCCCCCCCCACACACACACACACACTCAAATCCATCCTAAAGCACGACTCAAAGCCTTTAAAACCTACACTTATGAGGGGGGAGACAGACAGACAGACAGGCAGACAAACACACAAACACACATTGTGTTTTATATGGTAGATAGTACATATTGCGCTTGTATTGCTTGCTTGTAATAAATATTGCGCTTGTGATCTGCCGTTGCATAATTCATTTCTGCCAATCTATACTTTTGCGTTACTATTTGGCAATTGAGACGAGTGACCAATTTACCTACTTTAGGCTATGAGCCAGACCCCCCAAATTGACCGGTCGGTACCATACAGATGGAGTAAGGCTCATTGTGATTTTTAGCAAGATATATGTCCCTAGATATGAAAAAAAGGTGATAGCAGTGTATAACTCTCGGCCATCTCCGTGTTATCACCCGAAATATTATTATACGCCCGCTTCGCTTCGCCAAAAAATGTGATATTTGCTAAAATTGGAATAAATATGTTTTTAAGGACCACAGAGTGCCGAGATCGAGATCGAGATCGTATTTGTTCGAGAGATCATGATAAACCTAGAGTGTGGAGCAAGTTTGCATGCATTGTGAAATATAATGTAGCTGATGTTACAAACCTACTTTAGGATACTAGCTAATACCAAAAATTACACTGAGATACCAAAAGTAGTAGACGAATAAACCTAAAATGTTCAAAAGCTATGTTTCGTTCCAAAATATCAAAATTAGGGGGTATGGTTGAACATATTTTGAACTTTGCCAAAATATGTGCCCCAAACAACCACCATATTACAAAGTAATGATATATTCCAATGCAGTGGTTCCTTGCGAAGATTTTGAGGGGTCAAATGTTACTCTGGGAGTTTTCATTTTTGAAATATTGACAAAAATGTACAATGTGAATTCTGAACTCGAAGCGATTTCGACTACTTTTTCACTAAATTTAACATATTTTTTGTCATTATATCAATATTTTGATAAATAACCCCCACAAATGTTCTATATTTCTATTACTATATTAGTTGGCATCCAGTATGCAAATTATTGGCACTCTGTGGTCCTTAAAAACATATTTATTCCAATTTTAGCAAATATCACATTTTTTGGCGAAGCGAAGCAGGCGTATAATAATATTTCGGGTGATAACACAGAGATGGCCGAGAGTTATACACTGCTATCACTTTTTTTTCATATCTAGGGACATATATCTTGCTAAAAATCACAATGAGCCTTACTCCATCTGTATGGTACCGACCAACCCCCTTGGCTCATAGCCTACTTGAGACCTCAATTGAATAAACTGTCCTGTCCATACATACCTCAGCAGTGGTCATAGTAAATGTTTATGGTGATTTTTATGAGTTATTTGGCGATCTGAAGTTTAAAAAAAAATACTCGTGAATACTCTTGTGTATCTGGACACATAAATACTTCCCTAATTTTTTTTCTTTCTCTTTTTCAAGCCATTCAGGGAGAAAAGCTGAATTACAAGACTGTGTGCACCTCTGCACGCCATGCTCACTCTAGCCATTACAATCTGCACAACCTGTACGGTCTCTTTGAAGCCAATGCTACGTACCGGTAATTGCTTCACACATTCGGTTCACCACCAAACTCGAGGCTCAGTGGGACTGGTGGTTTGTTCGTGCTTGTTCTGCGTTTTGGAATTGTTCTACTGCGTCCTGTAGCTGATTTCATTCTGGCTTCGCATGGATTTTTGAAAAACAATGGTGGAGGCTTATGTAGCAGCACAACAGACATCTTGAACTGTCATAACAGAATACATTCATCTGTATGTTTTTTTTTTTTGGGATACAGGATCGAGGCTCGTGAAAGAGCTAACATTTATCACACAAAAAAAATCAAACAGCCACACAAAACATACAATAAGGGGAGCGGTGGACAAGATGGGGAGAGAAGGGGAAGCACAAATGCAACATTTGAGAGCAGGGACATCGGGAGATCTGTGGGAGGGAGAGTGCTTGGGGGGGAGGAGGTGTGGGAAGGGGTGGGGGGGGGAGGTGGGAGAAGTATAAAACACAAGGGCACTGCAAGGACTTCCAGGAAAGAAGTCAGTTTATAAAAAAGTGGATCTGGGGTGAAATTAGTGGGGATAGAAAAGATCAAGGTTTTGGATGGGGGAAGATAAGAGATGGTGGTGAACAGCTGTTTTAAAGACCTGGAGGGAGGAGTGGGATTGAAGAGAGTGAGGGAGTTTGTTCCAGAGGCGGGAGAAAAGAGGAGTGAAGGAGTGAAGGTGAGCAGAGAGTCTTGATTTTGGCAGTTTAACAATAAGAGGGTTGAAGGCAGATCTTGTGCGACCTGTAGGAATATTTGGGGGACAGAGCCCAGAGAGAGCTGGGGGAGCAAGGCCGGAGAGGAGTCGGTAGAAGACAGAAAGACAACCAACCTGCCTGCGGTGAGCAAGTGAAAGGCCATCGGAGTTAGCTTCATCGCGGGAGATTCCAATGATTCTGAAAACTTTGGTTTCAACAGCGTGAAGCCGAGCTTGGTGTGAGGCAGGAGCACCGGCCCAGAGAGAACGGTATTCCATTGAGCTGCGGATGAAAGCCTTGTATGTGGTGAGGAGCTCAGGTGTGCCAAGAAAGGACTTCGCACGACGGAGGATGCCCAGTCGGCGACTGGCTTTGGAGGCCAGATTGGAAATGTGGTTTTCCCAGGAAAGATCATGGCAGACAGTGAGACCCAACAGCTTGAGTGACAGAACTTCATGGAGAGGATTGTTCAGAAAGTAGATGGGAGGGTTGCCCAGTCGGTCTTTTCGGAAAGACATAGTAAGGGTGTGAGATTTGTCAGGATTGAAAGACATGTTCCACTTGTTTGACTAGTCTCTGATTTTGTCCAGGTCTGCAGAGAGTGAAGAGGCTGCAGACTGCCGATCTGAGGGATGAGGAATGGAGCGGCAGAGAGTGGAGTCATCAGCAAAGAGGTAGAGAGGATTTTCAAGAGAGTCAGAGAGATCATTGATGAAGACCAGAAAAAGCACAGGGCCCAGAACACTGCCTTGGGGAACTCCAGCCTGAACAGGAAGGGGAGATGAGAGAAACCCATTCAGGGCCACACGTTGACTATGACTATAGAAGAAGTCCGCAAGCCATGCATGGAGATTTCCATGGATACCCTAGGAGGAGAGTTTGGTGAGCATAGCGGGGTGCCAGACCATATCGAAGGCACGTGATATGTCAAGGAAAAAAAACAAAAAACCTTTAGAGGCCATTTTTCCCTGCAAAGCGGGGGTTGGCCTTTTTCGGGCACCGTGGTTGTTGTTGTTTTTGTTGGTCCCCTTTTTGAAGCAATGTTTTACGGCCGGATGCCCTTCCTGCCGCCAACCCTTTTTGTCGCCTTTTCGACAAACAGGGAATTACCAGTGAACTGGTACTCTATTAGCCGACCTCGGAAGGATGACAGGCTGCGTCAACCCCCCTGGCGTTAATTCAGCGATCGACCGGGATTCAAATCCAGGATCCTAGGATCCTAAGCTGGCACCCTTGCCGCTAGCCCAACACCAGGGTCAGGGATTCTGAAGATTCTGAAGGTGATATGTCAAGGGAGACTGCGCTTATTTCCTGTTTGGCATTGAGGACCTCCATCCATTGTTGAGACATCAGAAGCAGCATGTCCAGAGTAGAGTGACCTTGTCTGAAACCAAATTGATGGTCAGAGATCAAGCCAATGGAGAAGAGTAATGATTTGATATCTGAAGCAATGATGGATTCCATGACTTTGCTGATAATTGGGAGAAGGCTGATTGGTCTGTAGTTGCAAGGATCTGTTTTTGCACCTTTTTGTGTAAAGCGGTGATGTTGGCTGATTTCCAAGCTGATGGCAGATGACCTTGAGCAAAAGAGAGGGTAAAGAGAACAGAGAGAGGGAGTGAAAGAGCGGCAGAGCAGGATTTTAGGACCCATGGGCTGATGCCGTCAGGTCCATTTGCAGAATCAGAGTCGAGGGTTGACATAAACTTCTCCACCTTGTCAGCAGAAAAGGACACAGAGTCCAGGAGCAGCTGGGTACGGTGGGTACAGAGAGGGCTGGGTTTGGGACACAAAATTTAGAGGCAAACCGAGTTTAGGCATTCAGCTTTTTCACGAGCGGAGTCAGCTGAGTAGCTGTTTGAGGTGATGGAGGGCATGGAGGGGGAACAAACACCAGAAACAGATTTGACCAGACGCCACCAGGATTTGGAAGAGGGAGACAGGTTTGAGAGTTCAGTCTTGAGAGAGGAGAGATATTGTTTCCTGGCTCTCCTGAGGGTGGACACACTTGATTCGGGCTTTGTGAAAGGAAATGAAATTTCCTTCCTTTGGATTTGCTTTCCAGGAGGGGAAGGCAAGTTGTTTCTGGGCAACTGCCTCACCACAAGATTCCGTGAACCATGGACGGGAGGAAGGGTATGACAACTGAAGACGAGATGGGATAAATCTGTGCATGAGAGAGAGCAATTTACTTTGGAAGAATTCCCAGGATGAGTTGATGTCAGAGGGGGTAGAGATGGGAGACCAGTCCATATAATTGATGGCTGCTTGAAGACCGTGCCAGTTGGCCTGAGTGAAATGCCAGACTCGTCGACGCTGAGGAGGCTCTCTGAGAAATGTCCACTTTAACAAGCACATGATCAGATGAGCCGATTGGAGCAGAAGAAGAGCAGCAGACATTTGCAGGGAAGTTAGTCATAACCAAGTCTAGAAGAGAAGATGCTCTGTTGACTGAGATCCGGGTCGGGAAATTGACAGATTGTGTCAGTCCCAGTGAGTCGCAGAAGTCCTTGCTGAGGAGCCATGGCTGGTGAGAGAGGTTCCCACACCCAGCCAACTGCCATGGTGACAATTGAAATCACTACATATGAGGAAGAGAGAGTTGGGATGAGTGGATAGAAGTTGGTCCATGTTTTCAGAGAGCGAGATGTAGATGGAGTTATCACTGTTTGGTGGACGGTACAACACACATATGAACAAAAGGTGGGAGTGAAGGGGAGCCGTAACCAGAGATACTCCTTGGGGTGAGGTGGAGAGAGGGCAGTGCAGGGCGAGTGAGGAAGAGAGTTTTTGATAAAGATAGCATCCCCACTTCCAGGACGAGGCTCAGGTCTATCATACCGGAGGAGGGAGTAACCCGGGAGAGATATTAAGGAATCAGAGACATCATGAAGGAGGAAAGTTTCTGTTAAGCAGATCAAGTCTGGTTTGTCAGAAGCAACCTGTATGGAGAGATCAGTCGAGTTTGAGTGAAGGCCCCGGATGTTTGAGGTCCATAACGTTGATGAAGAGGAAGGGGGAGCATCGGATACAGAACAGAGAGGGGGGGGGGGGGGGGAGGGTAAGATGTGGAAGAGGAGGAAGAGGTAGGGAGAGAGCTGTTGAAAATGTGTCAGAGATTTCAGAATAGTTAGGAGAAAGGGAAGGATGGGGCGGACAAAACGTTTGATGGTGATTGGGTGAGGCACAGTGAGGTGTTATTTGAGGGGGGGGGGGGGGGAGAGAAAAGAGCAAGGAAGAATGTTGGGGGAGATGGAGGTGAGAGTTGGAAGGGGGAAGAAGTGGGAAGGACGCTTTGAGGAGGAGGGGTGAGAGGGGGGAAATGGAGAAAAAATGAGGGTGGGGAGATATGAAGGGGAGGGGCGAGGGGGGAGTTTATGAGGGGAGAGGTTACGGGGGAGTTTAGGAGGGAAGGGGCAAGGGGGGTGGGGATTTGAAAGGGATGGGAGATGGGGGAGATTTGGAGGGGTGGGGGGGGGGGAGATTTTGAGGGGAGGAGTGGGGGGGGGAGATTTGGTGGGGCGGGGTGTCGGCGGGGGGGGGGGGAGTTTAGGAGAGGAGGGGGAGTCTAGGAGGGGAGGGGTGCAGGGGGAGTTTAGGAGGGAAGGGATAAGGGGGGAGATTTGAAAGGGATGGGTGATGGGGAAGTTTTGGAGGGGAAGGGTGAGTTTGGATTCTAGAAAGTGTTGTGCGATTAATGGGAAACGAACATTTATTGCAAAATGAGTTTCTTGTGACCTTCGAGTCAGATACGTTTAAGGATGCTGGAGGGGGGTGGGCGGGGGGGTGGAGTGCAGGTGGGTTTAGGGAATGTAGGAAGGAGGAACTGTAAGAGATGGAATTTTTTTTGAATAGATTTGGTGAGCAAGTCGAAAGCAACCTTTTAAAGAAGAAGAAGAAAAAGGTGTTATAATATACAACAGAATACAGCACTTCAGGGGAAAGTTTAAACATTTTAAAATTGAACAGTGAAAACTATCTGGGCGAATGGGGGTGAAACACGTGGTCGAAAAACGAACGAATGAAAAGAACAAAGAAGGAAATGTTTGTTTTTTTTTGTTTGTTTTTTTAGTTAAGATTTTAAACAAGGAAGTATGGTGTGAAAAGACTGGGAAAAAACCGAGAGAACGAAAGTAAATGGACCACAATCGACCGCTGAGAAAAAACAAAACCTCAAGGTAGGAAGCTTGAAGAACTAGGCTGCAAATAACACGGCACAAAATAATCGACTATTTTATACAAGTATGAAAGATTAACACCGATAATCTTCCTAGGGACACACTATAGGAACACACACACGTGAGATAAATACAGTTTCGACAAAAATACAATTGTGAACAATAATTGCTTAACTTCGATAGCGGGGAGAGCGTGGACAGCTTCGAAAAACCGTGACCTCCCCGGCAAGATCTCGCGAGATCTGTGAATGCTAATGTTGATTTTTGTCAGCGGAATGGATAAACAATGGATTTTATCAACCATAGGTTGATAAGAGTGAATATAGTGCTGTGGGAAATGGAATGCAGCTGATTTTTATGCCTCCCCTGATGACGTCGCCAGAGGCATTATGTTTTCGGGTTGTCCGTTTGTGCGTGAAAGGTTTTAGTTTCTACAATATCTTAAGAATGGCTGAAGGGAACTAAGTCAAACTTGTTACAAGTATGTAAAATGATGTAAAGGATAAACTGATTAGATTACGCGGTCAAGAGGTCAGAGGTCCTGTTGGGTAAATTTTTTTGTTATTGCGCTAACTTGTGAACCAGTCATGGGATTTTGACCAAACCTGGTACAAGTATATACAACCGGACCCTGGCATTCGTGGGGGATGCATTCCTGGAAAATGCCACGAATGTCGAATGGGTAAATGTCAGGGCATTGTTTCAAATTTGAAAAGAGGGACAGGTTCCTGGCGGTTCGTCATGCAGAAAAATGTGCACGTCTCTGACATGGGTAACCTGCCCCCTTCCTCTTCCCATGCCCCCTCCTCTCAAGCCCTGTCCCTCCCACATATCTCCCGAAGTCCCTGTTCTCTGCTGTTGTACTTATGTGCTTCCCTCTCTTTCCCCATCTTGTCTCCCGCTCCCTTTATCTTATGCTTTATTTGTCAGTTTGTTTTTATGTGATCAATGTTAGCTCATACATGAGCCTCGATCTTGTACACTTTTAAACATCTCGATCTTGTAAAAAAAACAAAACAACAACCTCTGATGCTGGAAAATTGCACTCGCCACGACACTTCCGTCAATCGCCTCTTCATTCTTCTTTATGTAGCGCACAGTAGACTCATTGACGCCATAATGCCTGCGCCTACGCCATAATGCCTGCGTCATAATGCCTCTTCTTTATGTAGTGCACAGTAGACTCATTGACGCCATAATGCCTGCCCACAGAGGTCACACTCTCACCTCTTGATAGTTGGTCGAGCTACGAGCAGGACGAGGATGTGTTGGTTTGGCGGATGTGTTTGTCTGGTGCATGTGTTGGTTTGGCGGATGTTTTGGTTTGGCGGATGTGTTGGTTTGGCGGATTTGTTGGTTTGGCTGATGTGTTGGTTTGGCTGATGTGTTGGTTTGGCGGATGTGTTGGTTTGGCGGATGTGTTGGTTTGGCGGATGTGTTGGTTTGGCGGATGTGTTGGTTTGGCGGATGTGTTGGTTTGGCGGATGTGTTGGTTTGGCGGATGTGTTGGTTTGGCGGATGTGTTGGTTTGGCGGATGTGTTGGTTTGGCGGATGTGTTGGTTTGGCGGATGTGTTGGTTTGGCGGATGTGTTGGTTTGGCAATTGTGTAGGTTTGGCGGATGTGTTGGTTTGGTGGATTTTTTTCTTTGCAAAATGTGTTGGTTTGGTGGATGTGTTGGTTTTGGTGGATGTGTTGGTTTTGGTGGATGTGTTGGTTTTGGCGGATGTGTTGGTTTGGGGGACGTGTTGGTTTGGCGCATGTGTTGGTTTGGCGGACGTGTTGGTTTGGCGGGTGTGTGGGTTTGGGGGACGTGTGGGTTTGGGGGACGTGTTGGTTTGGGGGACGTGTTGGTTTGGGGGACGTGTTGGTTTGGGGGACGTGTTGGTTTGGGGGACGTGTTGGTTTGGGGGACGTGTTGGTTTGGGGGACGTGTTGGTTTGGCGGACGTGTTGGTTTGGCGGACGTGTTGGTTTGGCGGGCGTGTGGGTTTGGGGGACGTGTTGGTTTGGGGGACGTGTTGGTTTGGGGGACGTGTTGGTTTGGGGGACGTGTTGGTTTGGGGGACGTGTTGGTTTGGGGGACGTGTTGGTTTGGGGGACGTGTTGGTTTGGGGGACGTGTTGGTTTGGGGGACGTGTTGGTTTGGGGGACGTGTTGGTTTGGCGGACGTGTTGGTTTGGCGGACGTGTTGGTTTGGCGGACGTGTTGGTTTGGCGGACGTGTTGGTTTGGCGGACGTGTTGGTTTGGCGGACGTGTTGGTTTGGCGGACGTGTTGGTTTGGCGGACGTGTTGGTTTGGCGGACGTGTTGGTTTGGCGGACGTGTTGGTTTGGCGGACGTGTTGGTTTGGCAGACGGCAATGTACGAGAGCACACACACAGATGTAAGGACGAAGGACGGGAACAGTGGTGAGTTTGAGGTGAAGCTGGGAGTGCATCAGGGGTCGGTACTAAGTCCACTACGATTTGTAGCTGTGATGGATGTGCTGGCTCTGAACGTAAAAGACGGTTTACCGTGGCAGTTGTTGTATGCAGATGAGCTCGTGTTGATTGCTTAGAGTATGGATGGACTGAAGGAGAAGATGAACAAGTGGAAGGAATGTATGGAGGCGAAAGTTCTGAAGGTGAATACCGGAAAAACGAAGGTGATGGCAAGTGGTAAAGCATGTGGTAAGGTGGAAAGAACTGGGAAGTGGCTGTGTGCATGAAGGGTGTCGGAGTGAACTCCATTCAATGTACAATGTGCGCTGAGTGGGTTCATCAAAAATGTAGTGGTCTGAGAGGGTCTTTAACCAGTGCGGCAGCTACATTCAAGTGTAAGGTGTGCACAGAGGGAGCTGCAGATGGAGGAAATGTTAAGTTGGATCTTGGAGGTGGCATGAAGCTGGAAGGTGTGAAAACATTTTGATACCTCGCAGATATGCTGAATGGAGAAGGTGGATCAGACTCGGCAACGGTTGCTCGAGTGAGAGGTGCATGGAAGAAGTTTCGGGAACTGAGTGGCATGCTGACGAGGAGTGGAGTGTCGTTGAAGCTCAAGGGAGAGGTGTATGCTGCATGTGCGAGAAGTGTTATGATTTATGTGAGTGAGATATGGGTAATGAACTTAGAGCAGCAATCAAGGCTGGAATGGGCGGAAATGCGAATGGTTCGGTGGATGTGCTGAGTATCGTTAAGACAAATGATAACATGCAAAAGATGATGGGAATCGAGCCTGTGACGGATGCTGTGAAAAGAAACAGGTTGAGATGGTTTGGTCATGTGTTGAGGAAGGATGAAAGTGACTGGGTGAGAAGAGTGATGGAAATGAATGTAGAAGGAAGTCGAGGATGGGGAAGACTGAAAAAGACTTTGCTAAAGGTGGTGGAAGAAGAAATGCGGGCAAAGGGGTTAACAAGGGGAGATGTAGAAAGTAGGGCAAAATGGAGAAGATTGTCATTGGACCTGCAAGGCGCTCCCCACTCCGCTATGTCAGGGTAAATGGCCGTAAAATGCCTGTTGTTGTTGTTGTTGTTGTTGTTGTTGTTGTTGTTGTTGTTGTTGTTATCAGGCATATAACTTAGACTGCCTCAAAATTGGTGCTTTTACCTTTCAACAAAAGCAGCAACCATATTTTGGCATGCTTATTGTTTCAGTTCAAAAAATGCCTGTTAACTAGCTATATGTTAAAAATCGTAACTTGAATGGCACTCGGTAGAGTGCAGACCTCCGCCAGGCTGAACAGTTTGTTTTGTATCCTACTGATGGGCCGGATCTGGTTTGGGACCTGAACCAAAATCGAATCGGCTTGTTGTTTTAGCCGAACCAACTTATCCACTAAGTTTAGTCATAACTCGTCCACAACTTTTTTGAATATCATGTTATACTGTATATCACTTTTCACCTGATATCTCAATGGTGAAGAATCACTTCAAAATAAAATAATGATTGCATCCGAATCCATATTCAGATCTTCACCAAAAATCGAATTGATTAGTCCTTCTCACACACCCAACCTCTCCACCGAGTTTCGTCCAAATCAGTCCATAACTTTTTGAGATATCATGCTATATATCGTTTTTGGCCCTTCACCACTAATGGTGAAGAATCACTTAAAAAATTATACTAGCCGGATCCGAATCCGGATCTCCACCAAAATATAATAATTTCGTCCTTGTCACACACCGAACCTCTCCGCCAAATTGTCTAAATCCATCCACAACTTTTTGAGATATCTTGTTCACAGACAAACAAACAAACAGACAGACAGGGGTGAAAACATAACCTCCATCCACCATCAGTGGCGTGACGGAGGTAAAAATTTATTTAATCAGGGGATACAGCAAACTGGCTTTCTGATGAGCATCTTCCATCAGCCAAGGCAACACTTTATAAAAATTCTGTAACAGAAACGAGGGAGGTCTCACATGGGGATCTCAACATGGAGATAATGACAGTGCAGGTGGAACCTTTGCATTATTGATCCAATTTGGGGCTGTCTCGTCTTGAGGGGGGTGGGGGGGGGGGGGGGCCTTGGCAAAACATTCCTTCCCTTAACAAATGCACCAGCATCGAATCGAATTTGGTGAGATTGGCCATGATAGTGTTTCTTGGGATGTTTTTGTTTTTCTACCAACATTATTGGATATTTTGGAAATGCCTAACTTGGTCTCGTCTCCAAATTGTTCATAAGCAAGAGAGATGCATTTTGGTGAAGCGGATATCTCATCCTACAAATGCTCTGTTTGAAGGATCTATCTTGTTTGTCACTCAAAATTTTATAGCTACTAAATGGGAAAATATCATCCACACCCTCAATAATAAATGTCTAAATGCCTTATGAATGGTCAATAATATATAAAATGCTGTGAAGCTTATTCTCTGACGGCAAATTAGTACAAACTAATAATTTAGTGTCCACAATCTTTTTTGCTGTAATTTGCATTCATGGAACACATTTGTGTTGTTCATTCGTCAGGGCATTGGAAAGGTTGCTCAACAAGCGGCCTTTTGTCATCTCTCGATCAACGTTCCCCGGACAGGGCAGGTACTCCGGCCACTGGACAGGAGACAACTGGAGCCACTGGTGGGACCTACGCATGTCTATTCCTGGTACGAATGACCAGTTTAACAAGTGCACTCGAGTTTCTGCCACGGAATTTAACCGACAAAATTACATGATTTTGGTCTGTTGCTTCGCAGCCATTTTGAATTTCAACATTTTCGGAATACCACTTGTTGGAGCGGACATCTGTGGATTTATGGATGACACGACAGAGGAGCTTTGCGTGCGCTGGATGCAGCTTGGTGTTTTTTACCCTTTTTCCCGAAATCACAACGACATCCACAAGAAGGTCATACAAACATGCTCCTACTGTTTTGGACAATGGTTGCTTCTGGATGATTCTGTTGTTTAATTTAAACGATTGGGATGTATTATAAATATTTACTGTCTGTTTTTAATCCAAAAAGGAGGCGTTTGTAAGGTTGTTACCAGAGGGTAAAGAGAAAGTACGACAGGCAATTTGGAAGCAAACCTCCGGCGGTAAGGAAAGAACAATATTGTAGCTGTAGTGAAACATTTATCCCAGAATGCTTCAGGACATTGAGAAACCATTCGGCCTGGAGAAAAGCGGATTTGTTTTTCTTTCCAGATTTATATTTTACCCTCAATAAATGAACAAATCATTGGGGCCGGCTTGGTTAGCAATGCTTTGTGAACAATTTTGTTCATGATGCTGTGACCTTAGCCTCCACTCCAATATACTGTTGAATGGTCCTTTTGTGTTACATTTATTTCCATACACAGGTAAAAACTGAGGCAAAAGCAATAGCTTATGGAATATGAGAGTGCCACATGGCGACAGTGGAGCTGAAAGAAACAGGTGGACAAGAGGAACGTACAAACCAGTCAGGTTTACAATGTTTTTTCGTTCAAAATTTTTGGAGATTAGCAAAACTATACATTTTTGGAATATTCAGAGCATGAGGAATCCAAAAATTTATTTTTGGCATTTGCATAGACACCTGCATGGCCACCATTTTGGATTTTCAAAATGGCCGCCATAAAATACATAATTTGCGCTATCTCGGCTTCTAGTCAACCTATAATATTATTTAAATATGCTAATCCTATGTTTTCTGGGTCAAGAAAACCATTCGTGGGTTCATTAGACTTCTAATCCTAACACTTGCTTCACTTTTAGGACTTTCCAGATGTTAGTGATACAAAAAATATTCCGCTCACATCCTCCGACCTATAAACTTTTCATTGAATAGGCCTATTCCATGTTTCCAAAGACGAGCAATCCACTTGTAGTATAGCTAAACTCCTAATTATTCTAACACGTGATTCATTTTCAGGAAATATGTATCTTGGCAGCAGTTCTGTTTATCTTTCTAACTGAACTAACACTTATCTTGGTGGAGGTGAGATACTACCTCCCACCACGAAGGTTCCACCTGCACCACAGGCCATTGTAGAGTTGGTCAGATGTCAGTATAAAGCCGATTGCACAACCCAGAGGTGTTCATGCAGGAGACACAACTTGGCTTGCACAGACCTTTGTTTGTGTGGAAGTGACTGCGAAAATGACTTGGACTGTAATGCCGAAAATGACACTCAAGATCTGTAAAAGCATATTCCTGAACGGTATAGACCTAGTAGATCCTGTGTATAGGACTTATAGTTCAATCTGATACTAACAAGGCTGCTTTCTTGCTTTATAAACCCAAACCTATAACTTCAAAGGACTTGCAATATCATGTATTATGTAATAGAGTTATATCACAAATATAAAGACAATGGTTTTCAATTGCCTTTGTTTGTTGCTTTCTATAATCCCGAGCACTATTTTGAGGCCTTTATTGGATTCCTTGACCCAGAAAACATAGGATTAGCATATTTAATTAAGTTTCTAGGTTGACTAGAAGCCGAGATAGCGCAAAATATGTATTTTGTGGCGGCCATTTTGAAAATCCAAAATCTGTATCTGTGCAAATGCCAACATTGATTTTCGGATTCTCCATGCTCTGATGATTCCAAAAATGTACAGGTTTGCTAATCTCCCAAAATTTTGAACGAAATTATATTTGTTAACATAGTGAACCTGACTAAACAGGCAGAGCAGCAAGAACGGGTGCAGATAGACAGACAGACATACAGCACAATAAACAATAGGCTACGCATTTTGTCTGCACAATCAAATAGAATAACCAACAGAGTAAGTGCAGAGTAAGAAAATACAATGCCTGAAATACCGTGCCGAAAATACAATATAATACAATGCCGAAAATACAAAATACAATGAAAATACAATGCCAATGCCGAAAATACAATGCCGGCCAAGTCGCCACAGGCATTGTATTTTCGGGTAGTCCGTGTTATGGTCTGTGACCTTTCTTTTCTTCTTCCGCCCCCCCCCCCCCCCCCCCCCCCTGTGAGTTAGACCAAGGTTTGGTCCACGGGTATAAAGCCTATGATTGGCTGTGGGGCAGGGGAAGGACCAGGAAGGTGATTCGGAGGAGAGAGAGGGTCCATTTTGGAGGATGGCTCATGGCAGGGTGCCTTGTCGTGTGTTTGTGGAGTTTTCAGCTGCAATCTCTCCACCTGAAGGTCGTGCCAGATCAACCCCTGTGGCCACCTCTGTACCTGAAGGTTGACTTTGATTAAACTCTTGCTACTGCTGGGCCTGCATTGGGGCCTACAGTTGGGGCCTGCATTGGGGCCTACCGCTGTGCCTGCATTGGGGCCTACCGCTGTGCCTGCATTGGGGCCTAATGCTGGGCCTGCATTGGGGCCTACCGCTGTGCCTGCATTGCGGCCTACTGTGGGGCCTGCCTTGAATGCAGTGCTTATTTCGAACTCTCGCTGCAGCTCCTCCATTTCGGATCCCCCAACCTGGCGTTGAGTGGATACTGGAGGATACAGTACCGCTCCCATCCACATCTTCTGGGTCTCTCCTCTTCAGACCTCTTCAGGACCACCAGACTGTAGGTCCTCCCTTGGGACTGACTACACAAGCAGCACCCTCCAGCTCTGGTTGCCTACTCCTACCCTCTCGTGCTGGCCCCAGCCCTGGCTGCCTACTCCTTCCCTCTCGTGCTGGCCTCAGCCCTGGCTGCCTACTCCTTCCCTCTTGTGCTGGCCTAATCCGGTTTTGCCTTCTCTTCTCCCGTCTTTGTTTCCTTTTTCTTTGTGTGTAGAAATGGATTTAGGGTGTGATAACCTATAAATAAAGCCGGTGTGATTGAATGCTTGGCTTGGTGTGCTTGAGGCCATAACAGTCCGTGCGTTCATGATAGGATTTCGTTCCCACAATAACTTGAGAATAGCTAAAGGGATTGAAGTCAAACTTGGTACAGGTATGTACAATGATGAAAAGACTAACTGATTCGATTTTGGGGTCAAGAGGTCAAAGGTCAGAGGTCCCATTAGGTAAAAATTCTGTTACTGTGCTAACTTATGAGATTTTGAGCAAACCTGGTATAAATTTATATATTATGATGAAAATATGAGCTGATTAGATTTTGGGGTCAAGAGGTCAGAGGTCATGTCAGGTAAAAATATCATCTATCTATAATTCCAGTAATCTCTGTTTGTACGTCTGTACGTTTGTACGTCTGTTTGTCTGTGACCGCTGTTTCTCGACAACCACGGGTCCGATATACTTTTAACTTGCCAGGTATATTGCTGGGGACCCGAGGATGTGCCTTTTCAAGGTTTCATATTAATCGGACAATTACTTACCGAGCTATGTCCAAAAAACGATTCAACCAATCAGAGAGCAGCGAACGATCGCGTGTGCCGAACGTGGAGGACACACTCTGCCTCGGATGGCACATTTGAGAGCGTATTCATTTATTTCACGTTTGCAAACTATGTTGGCGTTAAACTATGTTTTAAAACTAATAAAACCGAATTTGCGATTCATTCGCTTTCCTGCGCGTTTGTGCACGCGATGGCGATTTCTTTACCAAACTCCGGAAGCCGTTCGCTTTGGACCAAACCATTGCATGTAAATAGAGGGGGGGGGATTGTCACCGTACTCGCAAGCCGTTCGCTTTGGACCAAACCATTTCATGGGGGGATATAATTTTAGATATAGATATAGTACGGGCAATGCCCTAGTACTTGAGAACAGCTAAAGGGATTTGAATCAAACTTGGTGCAAATGTGTATAATGATGTAATAATATTGAGGCATATCAGTTGATGTCGCGATGTCGAAGAGTGCCATTCTAGTTTCGTTGCTGCCATGTCACTGGCACATCTGTAGAATGCATTACAGTGGGTAGCTGGGAAGTATTTGGCTTGGAGTTAGAGACTCGTAATTAATTGTTTTTATTATTTTTGTAATACTTGTCTTAAGAGTGCTTATTTTTGTCATTTGCAGTCGCAGGAACCTGTTGCTTTCTCAACATTTTCCCAGCGTGCTATACGAATGGCTCTGGACATGCGTTATATTCTCCTACCATTCCTCTACACGTTGTTCAATCGTGCACATTTGCAAGGAACCACTGTTGCTCGGCCATTGTTCTTTGAGTGAGTTGTTTTTCATCTTCCTTTTCTGTTCCATCACATTAATATATCACTGGATTATTGCCCACCCGTGACTACGAATGAAACATTCTCTCAATCTTTTTTTTTTTTTTTCATCCATAAGATCGAGGCTCATGGAAGAGCAACGTGATTGAGGCTCTGAGCTGACAGTATGGCAGCAGAGAACCTGTTGAGCAAGCTAGTGTTAACAAACAGAAAAAGAAGAAGAAGGGAGGAAATGCTTCAACCTGCAAGGATTGAGTTTGGAAGGTTTCATGGGGGTAATAATAATGATGGTCAGGATGAAGAGATGAAGGTGCACCACTTGCTTTTGAAGCACTGCAGGGAAGAGCACATGAGCTTCTGGAAGGCGGTTCCAGATACGTGAGAAGCGAGGAATAATAGAGTTGGGGAGTGCAGTCTGCCTGGATTGTGGAAGTTTAACCAAGACTGGGTTATGACCAACCCTCCTGAAAAAAACAGGAAAATGGTCGTACAACGTTTGTAGTTATCGTAGAACGTTACTGCAAACATGTATATCCTGGTGTTGGACGGCTGGGATAGCAGTGGGAACAAAAGCGTATAATACCATGGGCATCAGTCCCATAAGAGCTGGTATCCCAGCATTACATCCACCTCTCTATTCTGTGGAATATCCTACAGCAAGGCCAAAGCATGAACTCTACTGTCTCCCATTGTAGACCTGCCTATGATGTGAATGTAGTCACCTCATGCTTCGGCCTTGCTATACGAGATTCCATTGTTTTGAGAGAAGGATGTGATGCTGGGACGCTAGCTTATATGTGGGAGTGGGACTCTATTGAGCTACGGGCAAAGGTTTTATAGGACAAAGGGAAAGGTCTATGGCTGCAGGTCGTATGGACTTATAGACCCGACTCATTATTCTCCTCGGGTCCTTGTTAAATTATACTGTTGATTTGTAAATTGCATGTTGTCCTCTAATGGTATTCTGCATTTGATGCACGTGCGCACTCCTTCGTAATCATGAGAAATTGCAGGAAAAGAACAACAGAAGTCTGACTTGAAATTAAAAATTTCGACCTGAAAGTAAAATCTTAGGAGGTGAAGTTTTTTTTTTTGTTTTTTTTTTGTCAGGATAATGTTTTATTTTTTTATTTTGCAGAAACTAAGGCTCGAAAAGGAGCTGACACACACACACACATCTCACACATGAATACATGAGATACAACACAGGATTGTTAGACTGAGACATATAGCCACTGAGCTTTGATGAAGTTCCGTCAATTCCTGGGGCACTCTGGGTACCAGCCACACCACAACAATGGCGCTGCTTTTCTCACCATACCCAGTGGGGCATTTCCTAAGGAGTTTCCTTCTAACAATGGATACCAACCTATGGGGATTGGCAGTGCTCTTTTCCTTCTAAATGGCGAACATCAAGCAAGGAAGTAGCACGTTTAAAAAAAAAAGAAAAGTGTATGGTATGACTCTGCTGGGGTTTCATCCCCGTAACTCCCACCCTCAGAGCAGACACTCTTACCATTACACCAACAGAAGTAGTGCTTGCAATCAGAGGCCCTGTTTGCCCACCGCTCCCAACTCAAAAACTCACGATTCACCATTAGAACCTGTGTTTTGTTTTTACTTTCATGACAACTTGGGTAATGGCACTGCTTCCTGTTTATGCAGGTCTTTTTATTCCCCATGTTGTTCCTTTGCCGTTTGCAGATTTCCAAACGATAAAATGACGCATGGAATTGACCAGCAATTCCTCTGGGGTAGTTCATTGCTTATCACACCTGTACTTGAACAAGGGGCTACGAAGGTCACCGGGTACTTCCCCAGTGGTACATGGTACGATCTGTTTACTGTGAGTACACTTTGTCATGAGTACACTTTGTCTTTTGAGCATTACGTCGTTGGACCTTTTGTGCGCTGCTTAGGTTTGACGTTATCTTGAAACTTTTAATTTTCAGGGCTTTGCTCTTGTCAGTCGAGGAGAGAACGTGAGTCTGGAGGCACCGCTGGATAAAATTAATGTTCACATTCGTGCGAACTCCATTGTACCCGTGCAGGTATTTGGATGCCATTTTGAGTTGTTTCTTTCATGCAAATTAGTAATTATTGTATGGTATTTTTGCTGTTGGTGGCTGGGATTGGGGTGATTGAGAAGAAAAGAGGGGGAAATGATGAAATATTGTCCACAAAGACTTGCATGCATAGATGGTTTATTTGAATGTTGGAGTTCTCGAACTAGGTTACTCTTTAAAAAGTATAGCTCTATGAATTGCATGTATTTGTATGTCTTTTTTCTTTCAAACGACTGTACTCGGGTTTTCCGGTAAGATGTTATCAGATTCCTTTGTCTTTAATTTGACTTGATTCTTTATCCCTCTTGAACCCCCTAAAGTACCATCCCCAATCTGTCCGATTGTGCTTCTCGAATGATTGTCAGGGTACTGCACTGACAACAGTGGCTGGCCGGCAAACTGCTCTCGGGATTCGTGTTGCACTATCTGCCTCTGGGATGGCGTCAGGGGAGCTTTACTGGGATGATGGTGATGGTGTGGATACTCAGGAAAAAGGCCTTTATTGGATGTTTAGTTTCATTGCTGGGCAGGTGATTCTTCATGTCGTACTCTTAGATTCCCATCATTATATACAAAATGGAAATGAGCCCATAAATCAGTTTTTTTTTACCCTAATACAGTATATGCATAACCTCAAACCAACTTAACTTTTCAACTTCTCATTCTGTACAGAACACGATTCATTCTGTGATCGAGCACCAGAACTCTGGAATCCAAATACCAAGGCTCGGATTTGCGATCATTATGGGGGTCGAGGCACGACCATCCACAGTAACTCTGAATGGGGCCTCTATTCCTTTCTCCTATAGTCATGATGGGGTGAGCTATATTACATCCTTTAGTAATACTAGGGCATGCCCGTACTATATCTATATCTAAAATTATATCCCCCCCCTCTATTTACATGAAATGGTTTGGTCCAAAGCGAACGGCTTGCGAGTACGGTGACAATCCCCCCCCTCTATTTACATGAAATGGTTTGGTCCATTCGCAAAGCCAAAGCGAACGGCAGTTACGAATCGCAGTTACGATGAATCGCAAAGTAGTTTTAATTAGTTTTAAAACATAGTTTAACGCCAACATAGTTTGCCAACGTGAAATAAATGAATACGCTCTCAAATGTGCCGTCCGAGGCAGAGTCTGTTCGGCACGTTCGGCACACGTGATAGCTCGCTGCTCTCTGATTGGTTGAATCGTTTTTTGGACATAGCTCGGTAACTACTTGTCCGATTAATATGAAACCTTGAAAAGGCACATCCTCGGGTCCCCAGCAATATACCTGGCAAGTTTCAAGTATATCGGACCGGTAGTTGTCGAGAAACAGCGGTCGCATACACACACACACACAGACAGAGATTAGTGGAATTATAGATAGATAGTCATTTCATTTGTTTCTTACTGAACTCTGTGAGACTATTAAGTTATTCATTTATATATGTATGCTTGTAGTACGTGTATGCACAAATGTTGATGTCTCTCATTAGAGTGCCGCTTGCACCAGAGTGTCTGTCCGTCTGTCCGTGTGTTCGTACGTTTGTCTGTCTCCCGTTTCCAGCATCTGCTTCCTGCTCTGCATTTGAAAATCTCCATATGCAGGCAAAGATCAATATTCAACCAGAAAAAGAGTGCGATACCAAAGGAGATGCATTTTAAACATATAATTACAACATGGAATTGGTTAATTGTTTAACATTGCATTAAGATATGACCTGAGGCTTATCACAAAGTTGAATAAACGATGTCAGCATTGTTATCAACAGTAGCCTACACTGAAAGTCTGAATAAAGGTTGCAGTGTTAAACATTTAGTTAAAGAAAAACCTCCATTTATCATTGGGGCCTAAAATGACATTCAATAATAATAAACTTCAGAGGTCCAAAATAAACTTTAATTTAATTATCGGTGGACTTGATGAAGTAATTCATTAGAGTTAGAAGGTCCACTCTGAGTCGAGGAAGTTGGCGTTTCAAACTCAAGGCCCTGTTTGCCCACCCCTCCTGGGGGAGGGCGGGGGCGATGGATGGAGGGAGGGAGGGAGAAGTTTCCTTCTGTATCCATCCTGTCCACCCCATTCCTCCCCACTTCTATTGTTTGTCAGTCTCCCTCTATTTTGTCTTTCAACTCCTGCTGGTGTGTCCCCCTCTCTCTATTGTTCCTTTTTTCCTGTTGTGACCTGATCCATTCAGTGTTCTAGCTTTTCCACAAGCCTTGACTCTGTATACAAAAACTGTCATAGGTTGGCAACCATTGCGCAGACTTGAGGGGCCATATGATCTCTTTCTGAGTTGACTTTCCTTGGAAGGGACGTCACCTATTATAATATATTGTGAACTGTGGTGTCTCCTGTTTATGGCAGCCACTTCCCTCTCTGCATTTGAAAAGCTCAACATTCACTTTTGAAATGATGCGAGAACAGGCATGAATAATTTTGATGGCAAATTTTATTTCGCAAGCAGGATATGTTGCCCTCTTGTTAGACAAATTCAACCTTCGCTGCCTGATGTTGCACCACCATTTTGCTGTGGGCGGTAGAAGTAGCTCAGAGCTTTGGCTCTGAGTGAAACCAAGTGTGCAACACTATTAACATTTTAAAAAATCCATTAAATAATTTAAATTGATAGATTAACTTCAACTTTTTCTGTCACTGGGGACAGATACTTTTGTTTCCTTTTCCCGTCATTGGGGCCGGGTACTTTTGCAAACCATGGGTGTTACGGAAATTAACCATGGAGATGTCATCTTTTTAATGCAAAGAAGGCGTGAGCTCCAAATATGAGTGCACGGTAACAAAGGTACATTCTCTTACTCTGTACAGCAGCTGAATGAGTAGCGGAATGTAAGCATGGATGATCCTTGAAGATGACACAAGGTCAGGGTGACTGGCAGATGCAACTTACCCGCATTCTGTCGATGTTGGAAGATATCCACATTAACGTTGCAAAGATATTTATAGTACTTGGAAAGGCTTGTGGCAGTGGTTTCACCATCATCCACAAAATACAAGCATGTGCAAGGTGTCAGCAAGCCTGGCCCCCTGAAACCAACCTCAGAACCACTCTGGTAAATAATGGAAAGATGTGATTTCATCATTGAGATTGGAATCCATGCAATGGAAACACAAAGGATCACCATTACCCAATGGATTTAGCATCTCCCAGCCAGAAAGATTGGAGCTTCGGTTTTCTTCGATGCCAAGGGGATCAATTTAAACCTCACAATTTAAACTTCAAACACAGGGAAATTATATGTGAGCCTCATGCAGACATTTTGTCAGGCTATGAAGGACAAATGCTGAAGATGTGCTCCTCCTTCATGATAAAGTCCATTACACAAGGCCCATATTGGTTGGACTGCAATTTGTGAATGTAGCTTCAAACAACTGGATCACGCCACCTATAACCTGTACCTGGTCCATCATGACTACTATCGGTTTCATCATTGAAGTCTCAACCTTTGTGGCTGCCAATTTGCTGATTGAGGGTCATGGAAGTGCAAGGTGACAGAAGGTATGAAATGACAGTAGGACAGCGGGGTAACACTTGGACACAATAAGTAAGGGAGTGAACAAACAGGAAAAGCGAAGGATAGGAATCACCGTGACCCCCAAGTAAAAGGGTTTGGTTAGGAGGGCTTAATGGGGGTAATAAATATTGTGCGTAAGGATGGTGGGTGATTTGAAATGGTGGAGCACCCACTGTTTGAAGCCCTTGAGAGAAAAGTGGGATAGCCAACTTCTGTAAGGCGGATCCACATATTAGAGAAGCGATGAACAAGAGGTGAGGTGTGCACAGAGCATGGATTTTAGAAGTTTAACCAAGACTGGGTTAGTGGAAGAATGTGTAAATCTTCGTTGTTGTAGTGGGAGCTAGACCAGATAAGCAGTAAAAACAGAGGGGCTGCTGCTTCTTCTTCATTAGTATGCAGCACAAGACTGTGGGGGTAGCATGATTGACGGACGGCATGGCTGTGCCGCTGAAGCAGTGCCCTCTGCTGGTTAGGGCAGGAATTTGGAATTTGTTTATGATGACGGTGATAGCTCGTTTACTTTTCGCAGAGGACACCATGGGATCTTTAACGTCCACCAACAGATGCTGGCAGATGGGACGCCAGTCAACAGATGCTTAGAGTGTATCTGAGAGCACCTCGAATTCCAAAGCTTCCCTTACCTCACTCCTTGATAGCTTTGTGTTTGCAGCATCTAGGCGAGTACGCACCCTGTTCCCTTAATTTCTGGACACTCCTCCCACTTTTTAAAAAAGCCTGGATTCGCTCCTGGAGTAGATGATACATATTATATACACTTGCTCCATTATATATAGATTCGTCGGTCATCGCTAACATGTGAGTGGCGGTAAAAAAAATTTTTGCCATTATTCCGTGGACCGGCAGTTAAGAATCTCTGCTCTAGGCCCTCCTGCCAGCCCAAGGAGGCTACTGACTTGCCTATAATGTGCGAGCAGCAGACCTTGTGCTGCAGGGAGGAGGCAATCCAAGCTGTTCTCTGCATTGAACTTCTTGGGGGCACTCTCCCCTCTGTTTGCAGGTTATTCATTACAAGGTTTTTGACCTGGAGCTGCTGGGATTGGCTGAAAAAACAGCACTGTCAATCATTTGGTAAAAAAAAGTTTGGGGAGCTTGAGAGACAGCAAGATAGACACATGCAGGCACAGTGAGAGGTCACAATCATGGAGAGACAGTTTGAAAGTGTACACCCACTTTTAAACTAAAACCCACGTATTAATGTTTCTCGAAGGCTGTGGAGAAGAGGGTTTCTGAAATAGTCTTGAAATGTAGATGATAAGAGAAATGCATTTAAAGGCCTTCGCTAATGCTATCTTGCTTGAAACCTTGTACCAGCTTCTTTTTGCAAAGGTGGTCATATCATCTCCATAAATTGAGGACCTTAATTATTGAAAAGCTGAATTTTAAGTATCTTTTCCACTTTCGACTTTGAACTTTGAAGCCCTCAAAGATAGGCACAAGTCGTTTTGAAATTATGATTGGAGAAAGTATGATAGTTATAGTGGACATGAGTGCACAACGTTCCCTTTCTTCAAACCTCATAAGATATTCCTTCATGTCTTTGTCACCACAGATCCTGATGCTCCCCAAGGTGAACGCACCAATGTCCAAGGCCTTCACCATTGCTTGGAAGAGTTAGTTTGGATTGTTCTGCTTTTGTGTTCGCCAATGACTCTGCAAGCAGAGCCTCCACTCCTACCAGCTACATTTCCCTGTTGTGGACCATTGGGGACCTCATGCCATACACCATGCTTCGGCACTCTGTTATAGATGCCTCCACCATTTGCAGCTTCTTTGTGAACCGATTCTTCAAAAATATAATTAAACAGTGCAAAATACAACTGACTTGCAGGTGATGGAGGAATAATATTCCACTCTCAGGAAGAGAGGTGGTATAAGCATTCACAAATCTGTCAAAGGTATTGTCCCTGTACTCATTTTGAAAAACTGGAGGTGGTCATCTACATGTTGTATACACAAAGTCGATTTTTTTTTTTGAAGTGCGCGCAAACACACACACACACGCACACACACACGCACACACACACGTATACACATATGTATACACACGCACGTATACACATACGTATACACACACACACACACACACACACACACACACACACACACACACACAAAGGTGGATACATCGAGACCTGAGAGGGCTCTGTTCCACGTTCTGAAACCCGCATTTGGAGATACCAACCAACAATACACATCTCCTGAAACCCACCCACGTGTGGAAACGGCAACTTGCATGCACACATACACGGATAGCAGACACATCTACTTTACATGGCTGATTTTAAACTGTTTGCACCAAACGACGAAAGAATTGGCAGAAAAACTAATTCGTGAAACGATACTCTGACGACATTCAAATGGAATTTGGCCTGGATAAGTGTGCCAAATGTACACTCGTAAAATGGACCAACATTAAAGGACAACAAAAAATTGACACAAATACAACAGTATCGGAAATAGACAACGAAGCATCATACAAATACCTCGGAGTAGAAGAGGGCCACCAAATAAGTCACAAACAAATGAGAAAAACAATTACCAAAGAATACCTGTATAGAACTAGGCTGATCCTGAAAAGATACCTTTCTCCAAGGAACAAAATCAAAGCCGTAAACCAACTCGCTATACCAGTATTGCAGTACAGCTGTGGATTAAAAAACTGGCTTCAATCAGAAATCAATAAACTGGATATCAAAACAAGGAAACTCCTCACCATCCACACAATGTTCTCCGAATGTCATGGCAGAGACCAGAAAGAGGTAGTATAGTGGCCTGATAGAGCTCAACGGAGTACACAGAATGACAACTGTGGGATTAGCTGATTACATGAAATGTTCAACAGAGTACCAAATCCAATTTGGAAGCAAACACGAGGACAGCAAACCAAAGAAGCTATGCATAACCCATCTAGCAAAAAAGTTCCAAAAACAGATGTGAATGGAAGATGTCTCACAAGAAACCAAAACGAGTACAGCTTCAACCATTACAAAAAAGGCAAAATAAAAATTTAAAATTAAATATCAACAGATATACACCGACAAACCTGGAGAATGACAAAATAGCAGGAATATATATATATATATATATATGTACACACACACACACACACACACACACACACACACACACACACACACACACACACACACACACACGATTTGAACAGATAGGTCATAGATAAAGATGGCTCTCTGGAATGGTTAAGACGAAGTCAGCTCAACTGGGATGGAGAATGAGTCATTAGAAATATCCAAGATCAAGGAAGCTACACCAATGGCTTTAAGAAAATGGCGGAACTGAGTCAATCCGACAAGTGTAGGTTGTGCAAGATAGAAACAGAAAGTATGAGTCACCTCCTATCGGGATGTAAAAAAAAAAAAACTTGTCAGAGCAGATGTACACTCAAAGGCACAAGGTATGTAGAGTAATCCATTGGCACATCTGCAAAAGTCTCTATCCCAGTTTCACAAAACTCATCGAAACACTTACCAAAAGCAATCACTGTACAAAAAAACAACAAAAAAAAAAACACCTTTAGAGGCCATTTTTCCCCCCAAGCAGGGGTTGGCCTTTTTCGGGGACTGTGGTTGTTGTTGTTTTTTTGTCCCCTTTTTGAAGCAATGTTTTACGGCCGGATGCCCTTCCTGCCACCAACCCTTTTTGTCGCCTTTTTACGACAAACAGGGAATTACCAGTGAACTGGTGCTCAATTTGCCGACCTCGGAAGGATGACAGGCTGAGTCAACCCCCCTGGCGTTAATTCAGCGATCGACCGGGATTCGAACCCAGGATCCTAGGATCCTAAGCTGGCACCCTAGCCGCTAGCCCAACACCAGGGCCAGGTTTACAATTATGTCCTTGTAAACAAGGACATAATGCTCATGAACGACCTGATCATCCCATCCATCGTGAACAAAGAAAACAAAGCACTGCGACCGGACATAGTACTCAGGAACAAAAAGGAAAAGACAGCATTACTGATTGAGATATCAGTACCCAGCGATTTTGGCCTAAATAATGCAGAAATCAAGAAAATGACCAAATACCAAGACCTCAAAAATGAAGTGAAAAGATCCTGGAAGCTAAAGAGTGCTGACATTGCACAAGTGATAATTAGAGCAATGGGAATGATAAGGAAGAACCTCACAAAGATCCTACAAACTATCCCTGGGAACATTACCACAAGCAAACTACAGTTGGAAGCTGCACAGGGCTCATTGACGATCCTGAAAAGAGACCTCGGAACAAAACTGTGAAAACGCAACTTAGCCCAGGAATCATGATCTGTTCCTGAAATGGAGGTAGACACTTGGAGATCTCGGAGGACTCTGTTCCATCTTCTGAAACCCGCATACATACACACACTTTTTTGCCTTGCTTATTTTATTGTCCCGACTATTCCTGTAATGTCTACGAGTATATAATAGAACATGATGTAAACTGAAAGGAAAGACTTCAGCTTGCATGTTATTGGGTTTATTGCCTTTGAAAAACATTTAATCCCTTGTGATGTCATGAGGCCAGAAAAAATGTTTATTTCTTTTTGGAATAAGATTTCATAGAATGGATGTTCATTGGGGAAATAATAAATAGTTTAACTTTCATAACATATAACCTGTTTAGACCAGAGCCCTATAACAAATTGCATTATGGTTAAATGGTGTGTTCATCATGCTTGTGATAATTTATGATTGACATTGAAATGCTGCTTTTTCTAAGTGAATGAATTTTGATGAAGCACTGACTGTTCTTCACGATGTAATGATATATATTTTTTCTAAGACTGACAGCATTTTTTCAGCAATAATTTTAACATCATAATAATGGGACATCTGTATTTCTGATCTCTGGACTTGCCAATTTGTATCGTAATAAATGGATAAAACACATACGCACACACACTTGTCAAAAATTCCCAACACGCTCGGCCAACACATTTCCTATTTTATCCCTCAACTTCCTTTTGTTTTAATTTTCCCACTGCAGTCCTCCCCCTCCCTGTGTAAATATATGAATGATCCTTTTAACCTTTCCAGGGTCAAATTTCCTTGTTGCAAAGCAATGAGTCCATTTGTCCACATCCCAGAATAAAAAACACTGTTTTGCCAGATGTGTTATTGGGTATCTATGTTGTGCCAGAGTACCTGTCTGCACATGCTTGGAGCAATGGCTATTGCCAGACATGTAAAGCTGCACCAATTGCGCAGTCCTGCCATAGCACGGCATTGCGTTAGTTCATGTACCTTGATGAGCTGTGCCTGTGAGTTAACTTGCTATGTCAACACATTGCGCACCATAAGTGCTGCCATCTTGCATTCTGTGTGTTCGAGGGATTTTCAGTTTCGAATGCCAGTATGACTGAAAACCTATTGTCCTGTTGGTGTTTTATACCGTCCATGTTTTCGGGTTGTCTGCCCGTTTGTTTTTTTGGCTGTTTGCATTGTTTTTGGGTTGGCTGTCCACCCAGTCGTGATCATTTTTTGTTACCGTGATAACTTGTGAATCCTCAAGGAATTTTTTTTACCAAACTTGATACAGGTATGTACAATGATGCAAAAATGAATTGATACTATTTTGGGGTCAAAAGTAATGTGACCTTTAACTGAAAGTAGCAGATTTTGGTTACCGTGAAAACTTGCGAACCACTCGAGATTTCAACCATACTTGACACTTATGGATTGTAATACAAAGATGAGCTGATTGCATTTTAGATTGAAAAGGCCAAAAGTTGTGCCCTTTGGAAATCACTTTGCAGACCATCACTTGAGTTGGAAGCATCTGATGTTGTCTCTCTTCTACTCATTTGTTTTTTTTCTCTATCTTTCTATCGCGCGCTCTCTATCGGGACCTTTAATTTTTCATGTGAATTTTAATTGAGATCAAACGTAACAATGGGTTGACGTCTAACATGGGAGGAGACTTATCCATTGATGCATTCTCATCAAGCTACTTTCTTGTTATTAGCGATGCGATCAAAGATGGCTGAATGTCGGCCTTTGTAGTTGTAAAACAATCAGATGTTTAACGTGTCCCCAACCATTTATTGAACAAGCATTGTCCGATTTTGTTCAAACTTGGCACAAGCACAGTACATGATGGCATACACGTGCCCCTCACTGTATTTTGCAATCCGATCAAAGATGGCGGACTGGTAGACTGGCGGCCATTTTAGTTATTTTCAAAACCTGATATTGAACACGTCCTCAACTTTTTCTCTGACATGCATTTACCGATCTCGTTCAAATTTGGCACACAGAAAACGAATGATGGGTTACATACGCATGTCGTTTTTTTCCGAGATCAGATCCAACATAGCCGAGTGGTGGCATTTTTGTTACTTGAATGTGCCCCCAACCATTTCTCGGACGTGTATGGACCGATTTTATTTAAACTTAGCACAAAGACAATACATGAGTATACATATGCAGTGTATTTTGCTTTGTGACCTGACCAAAGATGGCTGACTGATAGCCTTTAATTCCGTAAAGCAAAATTACTAGAACCACTAGGGGCTATGACATTTTATGTCTTTTTCTTCTTGTTATTACCAGCAGAGGACCCACCCTACGGGCTATCTTGTTCCAAGCATCCAACACATTCTTCTGACACACTTTTATTTTGGCGGTGTATCGGCAATTGACAGTCAGTCATTTCATTGCATCAATCACTCAAAATAAATAAATAAATAACCCGGGTTACATGCATGAATCAGAAACATGCCTACCGCTTGTAATTCAAAATCCCTCATTGCATTGGAAAACGTGGGGACAGGAATACTGTAAAGGGTGGGACTTGTAATACCCTCTCCCACCTGGAGGCGGCGCTACACGATACATATTTTCATGGAGAATTTGCATGCCTCCTTCTCTCCTCTCCCCCAACTCCCCGCTCCAAGACCACCTGCAAAGATAAAAACACCACTATACGCTTATTCGGGGTCGTGCTGATCATATGTAGCAAGTCTGGATGCAATCCGCCCACAACTTTAGGAGGAGTAGTGTGACAAACACACCCCAGTCCATGAATTATAGTAAGGATTATTATTGTTAGCTCATCTATGAGAGAGAAGGGCTGTTAAAGCCATAACGGTGTCAGGAAGTAAGTCATTTCTTCCGGCAATGGGTCCATTAACTTTTTGTCCATACTCCTCTGAGGTGGCGGCGGCTCAACGGATTGTTTTGATTCTCGGTATGATGATTCATGACTTTAATGTGCAAAAACTAATAAAGCCCTTTTTTAAATTTCCATCCAGGTGGTGAGATATTTAGCTAATCAACTCAAAATATAATCTATGTTTGTATGTCCATCACATACTACGAGATTCCATCATCTCAAGATGTTTCGTTGTTGTTTAATTTAAACCTTTAAATTTAACCTTAATTACCCTAGTCGGAGGCGAGAGTATTGCATTTGGGTCTGTTTGTTTTTGTGTCTCCATCTGTGCAGAATGTGAGTAGATGTATTCACTACATACTATTGAAAAACCTTAAGACCCCCAAGACTCTAAAGCCCCATAAGACTCCTAAGAACCTTTAGTTTCGTTTAAGACCCTTTAGAACCGTAAGACCCTCTTTATCACCTAATATATTGTTATGAATTTGGGGTAAAGGGGAATATCTAGATCCAGGTAGATATGCATAGGTAGGTGCTCCGATGATCGTGGTAGAAGAACCATCTCGATGTACAGTAAGTCGGGGACCTGTAGCCCGTATGTCAAAGTAAGCTGCATATCTGTGTCCCCGCCACGAGGGGGCGGGGCTTGGGAACTAGAATTAGGGAATGTGCTAACTCCATTGTGTGTCGTTCCCTCTGTGATCTACCCGGTGTCCCTTATGGCAATACATCCCATAGACATTAGCTAGGCCCATTAGCGCACCACACATTAAATGATTCCACCACCGCCACAATGACTTTGGAAGAGCAGACGGAAGCGGCCACGTACAATGCCGGCATGAGCATCAAACATCGTGCAAGGCAAGCAATAGCCACACCCAGGAGAACGTGTGATTGGTTGGGGTAAGAAGCTGGCCACTGATTGGTGGAAGGAAGTGGCAGACTGATTGGCCACCGACGGATAGCCAATGGGAAGACACCAACGCGGTGTGAAGATTCGGGAAGTCAAGGGGCACCGCGCTGGTTGGGGAAGAGGTCCGGCTGACATCGGAGCACACCGAACAAGAGACTTGGAGCGGTGGACATTTTGTCACTTCGGTCCGGACTTTGGTGGTGAACGTGTGTGTGGGCCAATATTTTCCCTTCTCGTTCCTGGATCCATCCTGCCCGGACCTCAGTCTCAACCTTTCTTCTCGCTTTGGCTTCTGCCTTCCCAGGCCTTCCTTCCTTCCACCCTCGCCCTGCTCGTTTGGTCCCTCCATCTGCGACTCGCTCACCACGAACGTTGGGTGCATCGGAGAGCCATGCCAAACCCGAAGAGGACATTGCACGGCTGCGGAGGCGGGTTGCACGCCCGCTCGCTCACTTCGCGCGGGGAACCGAGGCCTGCTGCACACCAGCGGATGTGGGCTTAGCAGCGCACGAACGGGGGCATCGAGGCCTACTTCCTGCCAAGCACGGAGTCCCGTCGGAAGACGGTGCTCGAGGCTGACGAGTCCTGACTCACCACAGATAGAGCTAAGTCCCCATGAACGAACACAACATTTTATTTGCTTCATTCCCATTTGTTTGTATTTGAAGTGTGTATGTAAGAGCGCTCATTAGGGGGTTTAGTTATTACCGGCGCATTCTTTTCCTGTCCCGATATTTATTAAATAAACCCTTGTATTATTTTCCCAACCAGCTTTAATCCCATTTTCGTTTGCGAGTTATGTTCCAAGGGTGAAGACATCGTCGGACCGTCAGGTAAGCCGGCATTCTCCCCCAAACCCCCCCTTCTCGTGTATCGAACCGCCATCAATTGGATTGCATAAACGCCTCTTTAAGCTCGATATTCCATCTGCAATCCCCTGGTCTTAACCGAGGGGAATCGCGCGACAATATATCATTGCAGATCTCAAACGTCGGCCTCCCCCTTACCAAGGGGGCTTAATCCCTTTGTCTTTTATCGAGCCGACGCGATCTGGTGCTATGACGTTCCTTCCGGTCAGCGCTGAATAGGGTGGCAGGCCGAATTATTCCTATTACCTAACTACCAGCGCCTCCCAGGAAGCAAGGAAATAACCCCATCCGAACCACGGTTGTAGTGGAAATGCCAAGCGATAGCGAGCCGTGATCCCGGCCGTTAACAGGCACTAAACCCGATCTGAGCGTTTGTAATCGTGCCACGCTTACCCAATGGAAGAAATCACTAATACGGTCGGATTGAGAAGAAAGGAAGAACAGATTGGTTTATTAACACTTTGTACAATGACACGAAGAAGAAGAAACACAGTGCAGCCTTAAGAACAGTCTTAACTTATCCCCTGGACAAACGGGCCCGCACACACAGACACACATACAGGGATGTAGATGGTCAGGGTCGAAGGTCCAGGGATGATGTCCACAGCTCGTTCCGGTCCCCGACACCGTGAAGAAGATGGTAGGACAGACGGCAGGCGTTCCCCGCGTGTCGTTGGCACGGACTGGACAATTATCGGGGGAAAGGTACGCTAGGCTGGCGGTTACTTCGCGGCTCAGCCGCGTATGTAATAAACGAACCGGTGCTATATGCGCTCCAACAGTTCAAATGGCGAAGTGCCTCTCCCAATCGTCCTCTTTGGTAAAGCGCATATACCCCTTCTGGCCAGTCCTTTCGCACGGGAGTCCTCTTTAACTCTTGATACCAGCGCTTTTGCGTAAGTCCTCTTTCATGCCAATGCTTGGCTTCCCTCACGAGTCCTTTTGGTAAAAGCGCAATTCCTTCACGGTCAGTCCTGTGGAAGGGCTTTGTCTGCGCGTTTATATAGCACCGCCCAGCGAACCCTCTCAAATTTGCCAACCGCGCTTTGACCACGCCCCTCACGCCATTCCACCCGAGCCCTGGTTGGTCATTGGCTCTTACCGGCTCCGCCCTTGACGTGGCCACACCCCGACCTCGCGTTCCTCCCCCTTTTCAGGCCTACCTCGTGGCATTTGGCTGGTTTGAGCATCCCAATGCGAGGGCAATAGCAAACATGGGGCGCGGACTGGATGCTGCCCAACGAGGTATATTTGGAGGGTGGGCCGCAAAATGAATGGGACCTACTCTTATTTATTTCTTTACACAACGCAGGTATCACTAATGGGAATGGCCTTATTCTACACATATACTATGACATAACTAATGTTCTAAGGTGGCCTACGTGTTGCATGTGGACTAACTATGGGGGCAAACCTTTAACCTTTATTAATCAAATATGTACATTCTCAGAACCGCAACAATATATATAAAAATACTCAGTATATCATTATGGTGAGTTTCTTTTACACTTTGGTGATTTATTTGTTAAAAGAACCATGTCACTGATTGTCTGTCGCAGCAAGAAGTCAACAACAGGATTATATCACAGGTGGCGTGGCAAAATGTACGGACAGGTGCATTTGATGATTGGCTTCACAGTCGGCTATACAAGGATTGTTGCATTCTGTATTAGTGGAAAACAACTGCTGCACGTCTCCAAAAGTTATTGCCGCTTCCTCTGGAGATGGTCCGTCAACTCGACAATGCTGTTTGTCATGGAGTTGTGGCTTTACGAAATTACGGCATGAAACAGCGTGCTATTGCTCGGCAGTATGGCATCACTCAAGGTCAGGTGTCAAAGATCCTGAAACGAAATGTTCAGAGGGGTGTCGCTACTCCAATACCGAGGCCAGGACGTCTCCGCAGAACCACAAGGAGGGATGATCGCCAGCTGCACCGGTTAGTCCGCAATGGCCGTACCAAGTCAGCTAATCGGCTTAGGGCTGAGTGGCAGCAACTGACAAATGTGCCTGTATCCAGAAGGCTAGTCAACCAACGACTGGTTCAAGCAGGCTATCGTGCCAGGCGTCCCCTGAGAAAGCCACGCCTGACCAGACAACACCGCCAGCGCCGATTGCAGTGGGCCAGAGAGCACCGTCAATGGCAGCCAGGACACTGGAATCACGTGATCTTCAGTGACGAGTCTAGATTTCTGGTCTATCGTCAAGATGGCCGCGTCCGAGTGCGCAGACAAATGCATGAAGCCGACAACAAAATTGCATAGTGCCAAGAGTCCAAGCTGGAGGTGGTGGGGTGACCGTTTGGGCTGCTTTTCATGCAGGAGGCAAAACTGACCTGGTTGTTCTGAATGGAAACCTGAACCAGTTCAAGTACAGGGCCATTCTGGAAGAAACATTGCTTCCATTTGCTCGTGCATCATTTCGAGGAAACTTTGTCTTCCAAGATGACAATGCACGGCCTCCTCGTGCTCGCATGATCCAACACTTTCTTGCTGATCCTGGTGTAGAGCATATGGAGTGGCCTGCCATGTCCCCGGATATGAATCCGATAGAGAACTTGTGGGCAGAATTAACGCGTCAAATCGACCACTTGGACCAGCAGCCGACCTCTGTGCGTGAATTGCAGCAGGCTATTGTCACTGCATGGCAAGCGATTCCTGTCCAAACCTTGGCAAATCTCGTGAACAGCATGCCATGCCTCAACGTGTACGTGCTCTCCTGAATGCTCGTGGGGGTTACACGAAGTACTGAACTGTAATTTTACTGTCCGTAATCCCAGTCGTAATTTAACTTTTGTTTTTGTTAAAAAAAATTTGGGCTAATGTGCAAAATAAAGAGATACTTCTGGAAAACGTACAGAAGTTTAACACAGTACTGTCCGTGAATTGAGTTCGATATCAGTTTACATCACTTTCAAGGATCAATTTATTTGTTTCGAAATGTCAAATGTGGTTTTTGTTTCTTTTAAAGGTCACATTAACAAAATCTAGAATAATTTCAACATAATTCCAATGAACTTTTGGTTCTGAGACATCTTGAAAAGGAAGTTCACCCCCACAAAAAAAATATTCCATATTAAATGCCAAGTCTGTGTATATATATATATATATGTGTATATATATATATATGTACATATATATATATATGTGTATATATATATATATGTACATATATATATATATATATATATATATATATATATATATATATCAAACGCTTCTTCTATTGATGGGGTTGAAAATTGATGATTTTAGGTGACGCTGACGTTTGACCATTTTTATTTTTTTATTTTTTTATTTTTGTATACAGAGTCGAGGCTCGTGAAAGAGCTAACATGTATCAAACAAACAAATCAAACAAACAAGCAAACAAAGTATATAAAAAGGGGAGCGGTCGACAAGATGGGGAGAGAAGGGGAGGAAGCACACAAACACAACATTTGAGAGCAGGGACATCGGGAGATGTGTGGGAGGGAGGGGGCCTGGGGGGCAGGATAGGTATAAAACGCAAGGACACCAAGGACTTCCAGGAAAGAAGTCGACACCTCGAAAAGTGGATTTGGGGTGAAATTAGCGGGGGTAGAAAAGATCAAGGCTTTGGATTGGGGAAGATAAGAGATGGTGGTGAACAGCTGTGTTAAAGACCTGGAGGGAGGAGTGGGATTGAAGAGAGTGAGGGAGTTTGGTCCAGAGGCGGGAGAAAGGAGGAGTGAAGGTGAGCAGAGAGCCTTGATTTTGGCAGTTTAACCATTGGACGGTTGCAGGCAGATCTTGTGCGATCTGACAAGTTTATTAATTTGCCTTCTCCATATTATCATAATAAAGTTTTGTTGAAAATTTGACAAAACTGAAATGGTAAAAAAGTTACGGCCTGGACAGACGCACACAGGCACACACAAGTGATTACAAAACCCTGTCTCCTGCTGTGTATGGGAAGGGCTAAGTAAACAAGATCGAGCAACATAAACATTGTCTTAATATAAATCCTGTTCTTACCTAAATGTGGGTGCCATCATCTTTCCCTTCGGCTATTGTAAACGTCCACAATGTCCTCTGGAATCAGCTTTGCAGTTAAATCACCGATGTGAAGAAAGTCTTTCTTCACTTGTGATTGAGCACAACGAGTTTGTCTTTGTTTTGAAATGGCCGCCCCACTGACAATGTACGAGATAACTCAGAGTTTGGAATAGTTTGGGTACATTCTTTGAGGTATTTATTTTTGAAGTCTCTGAAGGGTAACAACAGATTCCGTCTACCGGTAAAAAGGTCAATTTCTGTCGTTGCAAGTTGAGGATTTATTGGCGCTGAGGAAGCGCCTTTAGCAATTGACTTCCAGCCAGTGTAACGCTAATTCCTGTCACAGGAATTCTGAGATCATATAAGTGGACGTGGCAGTTCCTGATTGGTTCGTGTTGGGGAACGCCTTCTCGCTGCCGACGTGACGTAAATTCGCGCACGCGCACTGGTGATTGGCGCTGAGGAAGCGCCTTTAGCGATTGACTTCCAGCCAGTGTAACGCTAATTCCTGTCACAGGAATTCTGAGATCATATAAGTGGACGTGGCAGTTCCTGATTGGTTCGTGTTGGGGAACGCCTTCTCGCTGCCGACGTGACGTAAATTCGCGCACGCGCACTGGTGATTGGCGCTGAGGAAGCGCCTTTAGCGATTGACTTCCAGCCAGTGTAACGCTAATTCCTGTCACAGGAATTCTGAGATCATATAAGTGGGCGTGGCAGTTCCTGATTGGTTCGTGTTGGGGAACGCCTTCTCGCTGCCGACGTGACGTAAATTCGCGCACGCGCACTGGTGATTGGCGCTGAGGAAGCGCCTCTAGCGAATGACTTCCAGCCAGTGTAACGCTAATTCCTGTCACAGGAATTCTGAGATCATATAAGTGGGCGTGGCAGTTCCTGATTGGTTCGTGTTGGGGAACGCCTTCTCGCTGCCGACGTGACGTAAATTCGCGCACGCGCACTGGTGAAGCTTACTCGATCTTACTCGATCCCATATTACATGTACTTTCATTGCATACAAATTATACTTCCTCCTAGAAATTCCATGCCCGAACCTCAGCGCAATCCAAGAGGATTCACTTGTTTTGAGTGGATCTGCCTATTTTCCATGTGCATTTGTTGCCTCTTCTTCATGCTGTCTTTAACCCAAAGTTGCTGGGACAATGAAGTCCGTAAGAGCTGCCAAGAGTTTCACTCTTTCTTTTTGGCAAGTGATGTGTGTCTTCACCTGGCACTGCAATGTCGTGGTCTTTACAGAATTCTGTCATTTCCTTCCACGTTTCTTCACTTCCTCGTTTTTCAAAGTACACTTTCCTTTTTCTCTACGATAGAGGAAGCGTTTGCAATTGTGGTATCTGTGTTGAAATTGTATTCAAGTTGCGACCCAGGTGTCATTACCACTACTGACCACTAGTTGGCCAATATAGGATCTTGGCTCCGAAGAGTGAAGGGCACTCCTGAGACATTTATCATGCTTTACCCACGTGTGTGCTTAGAATGGTAAGGGGAACCTCTGCATATTGCTTGTCTATTTGCCTGAATGTCATACCCTTTCTTGCTCATATGATTGACGTATATTGATCTCATGATTGCCAATTCTCTTTTAGATATTGCTGGAGTTCGATTCTGATTAAACTCATCTTGGAGACACTGTCTGACATCGATCTGATTATTTTACAACAGTATCCATGCTTTAAAGTCCTTTGTGAGCAACATGAAAAACTTTCAAAAAGTCCTCAAAGATAATTATCAAGCAGGTAATGAATGAAACTCCAGTCATGAGATGAAAAAGGCCATTTGCTTCCTCGACCACGTTTCACCTTGTTCACCTGGATCGCTGAGACACCGCATGATGGCTGTGTAATGTTTTTACTGCAAATTTCACTTACTTGCCTAACTTGAACCATCCTTCAAAGGTCGGCAAAATGAGTACTAGTTGACTGGTTATATAGAGAGGCATTGGATCAGCAGCAGCCACGCCCCCAGAAAAATGAGGCAACCAGCAGCCGTAGGCTGCACGCGAACCACCACCACTAATTGCACCTGCTCCAAGAACAATTTGAAATGCACTGACTTGTGCCACTGTGTAGACTGAGAAGAGAGAGACTGGGGTTGTTAATGTTAGCAGGGTTTCTGCCCTACAGGCGATCTTGTTTCCAAGTAGTCCGGCAGCTAAGCTAAATATAGCATAACAATTGTGCTTTTTGTGAGGAAAGCACCAAATTTGGCACACTAGTAGACTATCATATTATGAAAAGATCTGGATATTGGTCCATCTCAGATTCAGAGATTTGATTTTTGCAAGATTTGCAGATTTTGCAGATTTGCAACGCCAGGGACGGCCGACTCCTTCCTGCGAGCTGCCCACATCACCCGCACAAGAAGAGCTCATCAAATCACTGCAGCGGCACTGCACATCCTGCAACACCGTGCGTGCGTATGAACGCCACTGTATGACGTATGCTGATGATGCAGAAGACCTGCCTGAGTTCGAAGACTGGTGTCATCAGAGAGGAGAAGACATTCCCAACTTTCAGTACTGGGCAACTGTGCTGGAACTAGAGATGTTGGTGCTGATCTACGTGCGTTCTCTGCGGCAGGCTTCATTCACGATGTACCTTGATGCCCTGATGGAACTGGTCCCATGGTTCCATGCCTTAGACCACACACACACACAGGCCAGGTGGGTCCCTGTTCACCTGAGGGACATGGTTGCACTCCCAATGAAGCACCCAGATGTAGCCAGAGAATTCAGGGCTGGCAACTTCACTGTACAGAAGACGAAGAAGGTGTTCTCTTCGATCCCAATCGACCAGGCGCATGAACAGAATAACGCCTGCATCAAAGGAGATGGTGGAGCAGTAGGCCTCACTGACAACCCAAGTGCCCTGTGGCGTTGGATGATTGCCGGGCCAGAAGTTGCCAGGGCCATAGAAGAGTTCCAAGATGGCCATCAACACTGGGGGAGGCGAGAGGACACACGTCATCACGACCAGACACCAAGTGTGCAGACCTCTTTCGCCAAGGATGTCCGCGCCCTTGTCAGCGTCATGGAAGAGCTTGGCAACCCCTTTGAGGAAGAGAGCATGGATCTGGTTGTCCTTGACACAAAGGAAATTGCAGGTCCTGCTGCAGTTGAGACTGTCAGGAATGTGAAGAAGATTGGCCAAGAGCAGTTCCAGGCTTTCACCAGAGAATGCCTGGTGGAAAGGACCAAGCCAATTGATGATGCAATTCGTCGGAACAAGCTGAAGGTGTCATTTTGGAAAATGGCTGCCACAGCCATCAGGGGCTGAATTTGAGATGGCCCAATATCCACATCTGTTCATAATAGGATAGTCTACTAGTGTGCCAAATTTGGTGCTTTCCTCACAGAATGCACAATTGTTATGCTAAGTTTCCCCACTAAAGCGTTCAACATGTTCTTCTGACGCATCGATTTATTTAGGCAGTGTATAGGCAACAGACCGCTGCCTCAATTGCCCCCGAAAACAAAAAACATAGGGGCAATACTCCCGGCGCTCACCTGATAGAATAAACAGTATACTGCACCGACTAAAGGACCTGATAGTCGGTGCAGTATAGTTTATTCTAAGGGTATTTTGCACAAATTTCAATGGTTGCTGGAAGACGGGGCAGCTTGTAGAATCATACTAACATAATCATAAAACTTTAAACAAACAAACAAAAAAATACCTATTTTGGGGGCAACCCCCCCCCCCCTCTCCCGCCTCCCAATCCCATATACCTCCTAAGACCCCAATTTCTCTAATGCCTTGAACAAACATTGGTACTTCATGGGTGATGAAGGTTCTGGTGAAGTTTCATCGAAATTGCCTGTATAGCTTCTGAGAAGGAAGCAAATACCTTTTTGGGGGGCTTAAACTGTTCATATGTTTTATTCCTCTCCCACCTCCCCCCAAGTCCTCCCGATGTCCCTGCTCTCAAATGTTGTGTTTGTGTCCTTCCCCCTCTCTCCCCATCTTGTCTGCCGCTCCCCTTGTTTTTTGTGTTTTGTGTGTCGGTTTGTCTTTTTGTGTGATTATGTTAGCTCTTTCACGAGCCTCGATGTTGTATACAAAAAAACAAACAAAAAAAACAACAACAACAACCTGGATCCACTTTGACTCCCAGTGGACCCCTTAGACTCGATTTTTATTAATTCCGTGAACAAAGTTTAGTTAAAACACAACAAATATCATTTGTGCCAAATTTAGTCGCAATCCCATCAGCGGTTTCAGAGAAGAAGTTTCAAGTGTTTTCTGACGACGGATGGACGGACGGACAACGCGCCATCGCATAAGCTCCCCTAAACTTCGTTCCAGGTGAGCTAAAAACCCGGGTTCAGAGCCTCCGTTAGGTGCCCGCGGAGCCAGCGGAGGCTGCCCCCTCTCCCCCACAAATGCCCCCTCCCCTACATCGGCTTTCTTTAACGTCCAGTTATCAATAACACATTCCTGCATGCCCACCGGCTCACAATTTTTTTACTGACGGATTTAATCAGACATCATGTTGCACTTCACAACCACGTGGTAAACCTGTCTGTAAATCGCAATTCTCTATGAGGATGAAAAATACAGTGAAACACGCGAAAACCGGACATTTAGTGGCACAGTTGGTGTTGTTGTTGTTGTTTTTGTGCTCCTTCAGCTCCTTCAGTGTCTGCCACGCTTTATTCTATAATCTTAAATGGTTCCTGCCGCCATACATAAACATCTTCTTCATCCAATTCAGAAAGATAGACGGACTTTTAAAATAGAACCCTGTATCTTTATGTTTAAACGGACATTGATTTTTTTTTTCCAAGTATCGGTGAGGGCGAGACTACCGGAAGTGGGGCCCTTTTGTGGTTTGTTTTCAACGTATCCAATCACGTGACTGTTGTCGCGAAGGGTGCACTAACCGGAAGTTACATAGTTCCGTCCTCATCTATAAATCGATCCTTTCTTCTTGTTTCCATACTTTTTCCAGTAACATCCCTACATCCTTTTTCATTTAAAAAAATGTTTTTATTATTTGTTAAATAGCTTTCCAACGACCTCAAAGTAAATCGAATGAAATTTGCGATTCGTTATTTACTCGATTTTACGTCATTTCCTCCATCTTGCGGAAGTACATTTAGGACGTGAGTCAGCGTTATCTTCTGTATTAACACACTCGGCATTAGGCTCACATAAGCTATCCTGGCAATAATGAGCAGTGATGAGCACAGAAACCGAAGTCCGAGGCATTACGAGTCTGGAGCAGCAAAAAGAAAAAAGCAAGAGGCGTCGAAGGTTGGAGAAACGAAATTGAGAGGTCTTGAGAATTTTCTAATGAAACCACCCAGAGCGCAGCACATTTGACTCAACGTCACAGCTCCAGCGTCAGGAGCAAGATAGGAATTCTGGGGACATGGATGAAGACACAACACTTTCAATCGTAGAGCAGATGCCTGGACAGGCAGACAAAGAATCAGTTGGTGGTGAGCAGTTTGTGGGTTTTGTCGAAAAAATTTCTGACCCTTCAGAGTGGCCTCAAGTGCTGGAGTGGCCTCAAGTGCTGGAGTGGCCTCAAGTGCTGGAGTGGCCTCGTGCTGGAGTGGCCTCAAATGCTGGAGTGGCCTCAAGTGCTGGAGTGGCCTCAAATGCTGGAGTGGCCTCAAGTGCTGGAGTGGCCTCGTGCTGGAGTGGCCTCAAGTGCTGGAGTGGCCTCAAGTGCTGGAGTGGCCTCAAGTGCTGGAGTGGCCTCGTGCTGGAGTGGCCTCAAGTGCTGGAGTGGCCTCAAGTGCTGGAGTGGCCTCAAGTGCTGGAGTGGCCTCAAGTGCTGGAGTGGCCTCGTGCTGGAGTGGCCTCAAGTGCTGGAGTGGCCTCAAGTGCTGGAGTGGCCTCAAGTGCTGGAGTGGCCTCAAATGCTGGACCAGGTGACAATTTCTGCCATTGTCAAGTTCGATCCAAAGCATGTGAAAGTGCATGATTTTCCAAAAAAACGATGCGAATAGGAGATTCTCAGCTGAAAATTATTATCGAAAGCTCAAAAATGGTGAACGAATCGAGCGCACATGGCTAATATATTCTATAGCGGCCGACGCTGTGCACCGCTTCTGTTGTAAGCTTTTTGGAAATGTTGCCATGCACCTCACCTGTGATGGTCTTTCAGCCTGGAAAGATTTGTCAAAAACATTCTCCCAACATGGAACCTCACCACACCACACAGCTTGCATGCAGAAGTGGAAGGATTAGGATGCAAGGTTAAAAGGCGGAAAGACTCTGGATGATAAGCTTCAGAGTTTGATAGACCTGGAGAAAAAACATTGGAGAACGTCTGATTGCGATTGTTCATTTTTTAGCTGAGAAAAATCTGGCATTCCTTGGGTCATCGATGGATGTTATACACCTTGGGTCATCCAGACACACACGTATGGCATGCGTATGTACTGTATGTACGTAAGTACATAACCAATTGCTTAACCCCATCTTTTGCTTCGAGAGCGCAGAGTAAGAAAGGAAACAATCATTCAAAACTATCAGTTTCCAATGGTTTTACTTTTGGAGAAAAGGAAGATCAGTTAAGTTCTTCCCAACAGAAAGCAATCGCACCTGAGCAGTTACCAACACACGCTGAGCCCGTTGAGACTTTTCCCCAAAGCTGATACTGAGCAGCCTGTGGTATGGTGATTTTTTTTACCATAACAGTCGAAATAATAGGATTTCAATTAATTTAACCCTCCTCGAACCCCCAATGAATCTGATTGTTGGCGTGACAAAATGGTGGTAAGACGAGACAAGTCGATGCTTAAAATATAAATAAATTACCTGTGCAAGATATGGTAAACACGAATACCGAACACAAAAACACAAGACAACCGCCTTATTTTACCCTTCGGCTCCACACACACACACACACACACACACACACACACACACACACACACACACACACACACACACACACACACACACACACGACAACCACCTTATTTTCCCCTTCGGCTCCACACACACACACACAACACACACACACAATACACACACACACACACACACACACACACACACACACACACACACACACACACACACACACACACACAAGACAACCACCTTATTTTACCCTTCGGCTCCACATACACACACACAGACACACACATAACACACATAACACACACCTATACACATACACATACACACAAACAAGAACTAGACAAGATAGAGGGAAAGGCACAAACTGAAGAGCATGAAGCTGACAAGCTCCAGCTTTGTGCTCTTCAGAACATGCGCAATGCTGCGTCATAACCAAGGGAAGAGTGAGAGTCAAAGTGTGGGCAGAGTGTGGCCAGAGTCAGAGTGAGCCAGTGGCAAGAAGTGGAGTGGTGGTCAGGGCGCTCGTGGATCCAAGCTTGAGATTGTGAGCTGGTCCAAGAGAGCGAGCATCAGACTCAATTAGACAGAGGACTAATTGAGATAGAGACTCAGCATGTTTACTGTTGGGGCCAGGGTGTTACACCCAACCCCATTGTGTCATAAGTCTCAGCCTTCCGAAGCTCACCAATCACAGAGCACAATGCTCTCTGCCGCCAGGAGTTGCACGAATGAGACCCCAGTGATCCACCAATCACAGTCCAAGGCCCTCTGGAATCCCCACCCTCTCGGGTCCCCACAAGTTTCCGCCCCGAGTGGATCTAGCAATGAGGCCTTAGGAATTCCTGTCCTGAGGGTCCATGAGTGTTTCAGTTGTGGAGCAGAGGAGGAGTTTATCTCCCTCTGTAGGTGTGAGAGGGTGTGGTCCGTGTCGCCCGATACTGCATGATTCAGTAATGTGGTTCCACAAAGGGGAAAATAGACAGGATGCATTTACCTATAGCTCTCCCTAAATCAGACAAACCTCACTCCCTATTCCAAGCCTGGCTAGCTGCAGTGCTAAAGTCCCATTTCCCTCAACACACCTTAAAACAGGAAAGAATTCCCCCACCCACATGGACGTACATGGCGTATTAGGCCTTAATCGAAGTTGTGTAGCGGCTACCGCTGGGTTTACACAATCGCCTTGCACCTACCAAGGACGCGGAGCGATCACCATGCCGGGCTCGTCCAGGACGCCCGGGCAGGCCCGCGCTCAACTTGCCAGGCCTCGGCCGGGACGCCCGGGCACGCCCAGCCACGCCCGCTCTCGACTTGCCAGGCCGCGTCCGGGAAGCCCGGGCATGCCCGGGCATGCCCACCCTCGACTTGCCAGGCCTCGGCCAGGACGCCCGGGCAGGCCCGCGCTCAACTTGCCAGGCCCTGGCCGGGACGCCCGGGCACGCCCGGCCACGCCCGCTCTCGACTTGCCAGGCCGCGTCCGGGACGCCCGGGCATGCCCGGGCATGCCCACCCTCGACTTGCCAGGCCTCGGCCACGACGCCCGGCCACGCCCCCTCTCACCTTTCCCGGGCAAACGCTCCGGGATAATGTGTGTATATATATTGCTGCCCGATAAACGGGCTTTTCAGAGTACCCGAGTTGTTTTGTGACAATAAAGAAACTCGGACGAATTCCAGCTTTTTGTCGCGTCCATTCTTCCGACTATGTGGGAGCACAGCTCCTTCATTGGTGACCTACCGACATGGACACGGCAGTTGCCCTTAAACTGCCTACCTTCTGGGAGGCTCACGCGGCGGTTTGGTTCGCCCAGGCGGACTCCCTGTTTGCCCTGCGAGGCATCACGGCCGACGACACCCACTTCCACCATGTGGTAGCAGCGCTCGGTTCAGCCACCGCGGCCCGCGCCCTGAGCCTCCTCGAGAGCCCGCCAGCCGCTGACAAATACGGCACGATTAAAAAGCTCCTCCTCGACGCTTTCGCCCTCCCATCGGCGGAACGCGCACGGCGCCTGCTCGACCTGCCCGAGCTCGGCGACACGCGCCCGTCCGAGCGAATGGACTACATGCTTTCGCTGCTCGGCGAGCACTCTCCGGCATTCCTGTTCCGGGAGCTGTTGCTCCGTCAGCTGCCTAGCCCGGTACGCCTCGCCCTGGTGAGCACGACGATCACGGATCCCCGCGCCCTCGCCAGGGAAGCCGACAAGATCTCCGCGGCAGGCCAACGCATTGCAGCAGCGACCTGGGGCCCACCGCCGTCCGACGCAACGCCCATGGCGCCCGAGCACCCGGCACGGTCGACGACCGAACGGCCGACGCAATTGGCGGCCGCAACGCCGAGCCGACCACCTCCAGCACGACGACCGGGGCCTCCACCTGACCAAGCGTGGTGTTACGATCATGCCAGGTTCGGACAGAAGGCCCGGACATGCCGACCCCCGTGCACCTTCGGCAGGCCGGGAAACGGCCGGGCCGGCGTTCACTACCAGCCATGAGCGCCGGCCACACGGGCAACTTACTTTTCATCACGGACAAAGCGTCCGGACGGCGCTTCCTGTGCGACACCGGCGCCCAACTGAGCATCATACCCGCCTCCGATCAGGACAGGCAGTCCGAGTTTGCGGCCCCTCCTTGGTTGCGGCCAACGGATCGGCCATCCGCACCTTCGGCCCGTGCAACGTCACCCTCTGCTTCGGCGGCCAACGCTTTACTTGGACGTTTGTAACCGCAAACGTGCTCATGGCTCTGCTAGGCGCCGACTTCCTCTGCGCACACGGACTGCTGGTGGACGTCCAACGGCGTCGCCTCATCAACGCCGAGACCTTCAGCTCCCTGGTATGCACATTGAGCAGCTCCGCTCCGACCGAGCTTGCATGCACCCTCCCGGCGGCGAATGAGTTTGCTCGCCTGCTCACGGAGTTCCCGGCCCTCACGCGGCCGACGTTTTCGGCCGTCGCAGTACGACATGGGATCGAGCACCACATACCAACCACGGGCCCGCCGGTCTACGCCAGAGCCCACCGCCTCGACCCAGCCAAGCTCGCCATGGCCAAAGCCGAGTTCGACGCTTTGGAACACCTCAGCATCGTGCGGTGCTCCGATAGCGCGTGGGCTTCGCCACTACACATCGTCCCAAAACCAGGGGGCGGCTGGCGCCCATGTGGCGATTACCGCCGCCTTAACGACGCTACCACCCCCGACAGGTATCCGATCCCGCACATCCAAGACTTCTCCGCCCGTCTGGCAGGACGGGTCATTTTTTCAAAAATCGATCTCATACGGGGATATCACCAGGTACCTGTCAGGGCGGCCGACGTCCCTAAAACGGCCGTCATCACGCCGTTCGGCTTATTCGAATTCCTATGGATGCCGTTTGGCCTCAAGAACGCGGCTCAGGCATTCCAGCGCTTGATGGACGGCGTGCTGCGTGACCTGCCGTTCCTCTTCGTTTACCTGGACGACATCCTCGTCGCCAGCACGTCCCGGGCCGAGCACCTCCTCCACCTCCGAACACTGTTCGGGCGCCTCAGCGAGCACGGCCTCATCGTCAACCCGGCCAAATGCCATTTCGGCACGACGGCCGTTGATTTTTTGGGCCACCACATCACCACGAACGGGGCCATGCCGCTGCCAACCAAGGTCGAGGCCATCACCACGTTTCCGCGTCCCCGCTCCATAAAGGCCCTGCAGGAATTCCTGGGAATGGTGAAATTATATCACCGCTTCGTGCCCCGCGCTGCTCAGCTCATGCGGCCCCTCTACGAAGCCCTCCGGGGCAAGCCGGCCAAGCACGACATCGTCTGGTCCGCAGCAATGGACGTGGCCTTCCAAAGCTCAAAGCGGGCCCTCGCCGACGCAACACTGCTCGCTCACCCGGTGCTCAACGCTCCCATCGCCCTCACCACGGATGCCTCCGACTACGCGGTGGGCGCCATACATGAGCAATGGGTGAACGGGGTTTGGCAGCCACTCGCTTTTTTCAGCCGGCAGCTCCGGCCGAACGAGCTCAAATATAGCACGTTTGACTGTGAGCTCCTCGGTCTACACCTGGCCGTTCGCCATTTCCGCCACCTCCTGGAGGGCCGACCCTTCACGGCGTTCGTCGACCACAAGCCGTTGGTTTACGCAATGGCCAAGGTCACGGAGCCGTGGTCGGCCCGCCAACAGCGCCACCTCTCCGCCGTGTCGGAGTTTACCACGGACATCCGGCACGTCGCCGGCAAAAACAACGCCGTAGCCGACTGTCTTTCTCGGGCCAGCGCGAACGCGGTCCACCTCGGCGTGGACTTTGCGCTTATGGCGGCGGACCAAACCACCGACACCACGGTGCAATCCCTCCGGGCGGCGGACACGGGCCTCCGCCTGGCCGACATCCCCTTCGCGGACACTGTCCTGCTCTGCGACGTCTCCCAAGGCCAGCCTCGCCCCATCGTGCCCGTTACCTGGCAACGCCGCATCTTCGCCTCCCTCCACGGCCTTTCCCACCCGGGCCGGAAAGCTTCCCAGAAGCTGGTGTCGGCGCGATTCGTCTGGCACGGCCTTCGACGGGACGTCCACGATTGGACCAGCACCTGCACAGCCTGCCAACAGGCCAAGGTCCACCGACACACCCAGGCCCCGCTGGCACCTTTCACCGTGCCCGAACGACATTTCGACCACGTCAACGTGGATCTGGTGGGCCCCCTCCCCCCGTCACGGGGGTTCACACACCTGCTCACCATGGTGGACAGGACCACCAGGTAGCCGGAGGCCGTTCCCCTCGTCTCCACCACCACCGCCGACGTGGCGCAGGCTTTCATCGCCACCTGGGTCGCCCGCTTCGGCGCACCGGCGGACATCTCGTCGGACCGTGGACCGCAGTTCACCTCCGAGCTGTGGGGCGCGGTCGCCCGCAACCTGGGGGTCAAGCTCCACCGTACTACGGCCTACCACCCCCAAGCCAACGGGTTGTGCGAGCGATTCCACCGCTCCATGAAGGCCGCGCTCATGGCCGGCCTTCAAGACGGCGGTTGGGCCGACCGGCTGCCGTGGGTCCTTTTGGGCCTCCGCACGGCCCCCAAGGAGGACCTCCGGGCATCCACCGCCGAGCTTGTCTACGGCCAGGCGCTACGCGTCCCTGGCAAATTCGTGCCCGACGCTACCAGTCCCTGGTCCACAGCTCACCAGCGCTCGGACCTCCAGGAGGCCGCCCGACAGTTTGCCCCCGTGCCAACATCCCACCACGGTGACCCCCAGTCCTACGTCCCCCCAGCGCTTCGCACAGCGGAGTACGTTTTTGTGCGTCATGACGCACATCGGGGGCCACTCCGGCCGCCGTACGACGGGCCCTTCCGGGTCCTGCGACGGGACGACAAGTCGTTCGTCATCGACATCGGCGGCAGGTCGGACGGATTGCGGTAGACCGCCTCAAGCCGGCGCACGTGGACATCGACCAACCGCCACGGTTGGCCTTCCGCCGCGGCGAGGCCGCCCCCCGTCCACGGTGCCCCCCACTCGACCGCCCACCACCACACCGGACCCCCCCCCCCACGAGCCGCCATGGGTCGCTTCGGCCGGGTCACCAGGACCCCCCTCAAATTGACCCTGCCGGTGCAAGTCGATTCTGGGGGGACGTGTGTAGCGGCTACCGCTGGGTTTACACAATCGCCTTGCACCTACCAAGGACGCGGAGCGATCACCATGCCGGGCTCGTCCAGGACGCCCCGGCAGGCCCGCGCTCAACTTGCCAGGCCTCGGCCGGGACGCCCGGGCATGCCCGGGCACGCCCGGCCACGCCCGCTCTCGACTTGCCAGGCCGCGGCCAGGACGCCCGGCCACGCCCCCTCTCGCCTTTCCCGGGCAAACGCTCCGGGATAATGTGTGTATATATATTGCTGCCCGATAAACGGGCTTTTCAGAGTACCCGAGTTGTTTTGTGACAATAAAGAAACTCGGACGAATTCCAGCTTTTTGTCGCGTCCATTCTTCCGACTACGTGGGAGCACAGCTCCTTCAGTATTACCATTTTCCACCAAATGTATAAATGTAATAGTTTTCTCTGCAGATATAAACCGCAATAAAGATGAAAGCTTTCAGTCATGGCCGAGTGTCCTTTTGCTCACGACATTAACCCCAATAAAAAGCTGGGATATTAATAGGGGAGGGAGGAGGTGCCATGCAGCAGGTAATTCCACGTATTCATGTTTTTTGAAACTGGAGAGTGTGGCCATGATAGGTGCCACAACCGACCCTCGTAAATGGCAGTTTACAGATGTGAATCATGTCATTTCCTTTCAGTGTGCCTTCGTTTGAGAGATGAGAACATTTTTACCTGCGCCCCCAAAGGTGGACGGAGGTTATGTTTTCACCCCGATCTGTTTCTCTGTCCGTTTGTCTGTGAACAAAAAATCTCAAAAAAAAAGTTCTGGACGGATTCGGACGAAATTTGGCGGAGATGTAGCGTATGTGACAAGGACGAAATTATTAGATATTGGTGAAGATCCGGATTCGGCTACTAGAATGTTAAAGTGATTCTTCACCATTGCGAGGTTGGGGCCAAAAACGATACATAGCGGGATATCTCAAAAAGTTGTGGATGGATTTCGGCAAAACTTGGTGGACACATTGTGTGTGTGACAAGGAACAATCGATTCGATTTTGGTGAAGATCTGAATATGGATTCGGATAAAAAACAAAAAAAAAACACATTTAGAGGCCATTTTTCCCCGCAAAGCGGGGGTTGGCCTTTTTCGGGGACCGTGGTTGTTGTTGTTTTTTGGTCCCCTTTTTGAAGCAATGTTTTACGGCCGGATGCCCTTCCTGCCGCCAACCCTTTTTGTCGCCTTTTTACGACAAGCAGGGATTTACCAGTAAACTGGTACTCAAAGTTGTGGATGGATTTCGGCAAAACTTGGTGGACACATTGTGTGTGTGACAAGGAAGAATCGATTCAATTTTGGTGAAGATCTGAATATGGATTCGGATATGAGAGTTATTTAATTTTTTAACTGATTCTTCACCATTGGGAGATGGGGCCAAAAACGATGCATAGCAGGATATCTCAAAGAGTTATGTATGGATTTGGACAAAACTTGTTGGACAGGTTATGTGTGTGACAAGGAAGAATCGATTCAATTTTGGTGAAAATCCGGATTTGGTGAAGAATTTTTTAAGTGATTCTTCACCATCGAGTGATACGGCCACCCAGGTGGATGTACACTCTCCACTGAGTGCCGTTCTACTTTCTGCAGTTTCCATCGTAATCCATAGTAGTTTATAGATTAAGGATTTGGAAACGCTCTGCGAGCTGCGATCCTCCCACAGGTCTGCATAAGTGTTTCATAACTCAATAAGCTTGTAAAGCGCTCGCCAAGTGGCTCCCCTGATTTTAAACACTCAAGCAAGCACTCCACAGAAACGGTTTATAAGGAACGGCTGGCTTGGCAAGCGATACCAAGCTCATTGCTCATGGCAAATACATGATGTTCCAAAGCTTGGTTGTTGTTAAGGACGCGTAGCCTGCCTGGAAACAGCAAAGCCACGCCCCTCGCTGACTGCGTTGAAATCGTTAAGCCACGCCCCTCGCTGACTGCGTTGAAATCGTTAAGCCACGCCCCTCAATCAGTTGTGTTTGTAATGAGTCGAAATCGATGAAATAGTGAAAGTTATAAACGTCCAATTAAATTAATTGCTCAACTGTGAGTTGTGTCGTCCTTTAAAAGGAGCAAATATCATATGTAAACAGAGGTGGTTTGATCGAGAGGAAGGAACGAGGTCAGAATACCTTCGAAGTGTTAAATGGCTGCTTTAAGTTGTGATTTTAACAACTTTTGAGGCTGTTTGAAGATGATTAAAGGAAAGTTATTCGAATATTTCCTTTTGGATAATTACTCAAAGAAATCCGGAATGAGAGAAACTCGAGTGAGCTCCATGTGACGCTGAACGGAGGGATGGAGACGGTACAGAGAGGGAAAGGAAGCACAAATGTTTGGATGGATCAGAAGGGCATGTCCTCTACGACGTCCGCCTCTCCGGTACATAAAGCGCGCAATTCAATCACTTGATTCGGGTAGTGAACGGTCACGACCTCGTTGTCTCTTGTTGTCCTGTTTGTTTCCATGTGAGGTTGTGAACGGTCTGCCCCCTCCCAGGCTCGTGTAGTAGTAGAGACCTGGGAGTATTGACAGGACTTCCCTCATCCTTCCCATGGGCCTTACCTCTCCCCCCTCCCCTCCTCTTGCCCCCACCATACATTCATCAAAATAAATGAAATCTCATGGAGGTGCTCAGAATCTCGTCACCATGAACCCCACATTGACGAGTTTCTCGGCACCATGAACCCCACATTGACTGGTTCTCAGCACCATGAACCCCACATTGATGAGGTTATCAGCACCATGAACCCCACATTGACAGGTTCTCATCACCATGAACCCCACATTGACGTGGTTCTCAGCACCATGAACCCCACATTGACTGGTTCTCAGCACCATGAACCCCATATTGACTAGTTGTCAGCACCATGAACCCCACATTGACGTGGCTCTCAGCACCATGAACCCCACATTGACGTGGTTCTCGACACCATGAACCCCACATTGACTGGTTCTCAGCACCATGAATCCCACATTGACGTGGTTCTCGGCACCATGAACCCCACATTGACTGGTTCTCAACACCATGAACCCCACATTGACTGGTTCTCAGCACTATGAACCCCACATTGACTGGTTCTCAGCGCCATGAACCCCACATTGACTGGTTCTCAGCACCATGAACCCCACATTGACTGGTTCTCAGCACCATGAACCCGACATTGACGTGGTTCTCGGCACCATGAACCCCACATTGACTGGTTCTCAGCACCATGAACCCCACATTGACTGGTTCTCAGCACCATGAACCCCACATTGACGTGGTTCTCAGCACCGTGAACCCCACATTGACTGGTTCTCAGTACCATGAACCCCACATTGACTGGTTCTCGGCACCATGAACCCCACATTGCCTGGTTCTCAGCACCATGAACCCCAAATTGACTGGTTCTCAGCACCATGAACCCCACATTGACTGGGTCTCGGCACCATGAACCCCACATTGACTGGTTCTCGGCACCATGAACCCCACATTGACTGGTTCTCGGCACCATGATCCCCACATTGACTGGTTCTCGGCACCATGAACCCCACATTGACTGGTTCTCGGCACCATGAACCCCACATTGACTGGTTCTCGGCACCATGAACCCCACATTGACTGGTTCTCGGCACCATGAACCCCACATTGACTGGTTCTCGGCACCAGGAACCCCACATTGACTGGTTCTCGGCACCATGAACCCCACATTGACATGGTACCAAAATGATTCCACTCTCGTACCTTTTTGCCATGTGGCGATCACAACTACCAATTTTGATGAATACCTCACATTGACGTGGTTCTCATGGAGGTGCTCAGATGATATCATATGCTCCAAGCATATGAAATTTGCACAACTGTTTAGGAGAAGATAGCGTCACTGACAGACAGTTGGATGGAACCCCCTCCCCCCCCCCCCCCACACCCCCCGTTGTTTATTTATTACGCTGTGCTTGCGAAGCGAAAAGCGGGGTTAAGCATTAACTGCGTATGTGTGCCGTGTGCCGTAACTGTCTGTGTCAGCAGGATTTGGCAGTGTGGGAGTTCACGTTTCTGATCCTCCTTCATGCCGAAGTAGCCCACCACTTCTCCAAGCATTCCGCTCTTCAGATCCGCCATGAGAGATTTAAGCTTGATACTGAAGACGCGTGCAGTTAGTACTCCCGATGTCGTATGTACTCCCGATACCTGTTTCCTTCATTGTAAAAACTACCAAATCAACAGTTAAAAGGATTTTGAACCGATAGCTGTTACGGCCTTGGCAAGATCGATGGAGACAGCAATCTGTTAGCGTATACACCACTCAAATAGCTATGTGGAATTCTCTCATGTAGAGATTAAACGTCGTATGAACTTTGGCCGAGGTCATTATTTACTTTTGATGATGTTTATATACGAATGATGTTTAATGATGTTTATATTGGTTTTGGGTCGTCCTTTCCGCATATCTCGTGGGATTGTGAGTTGGAGAGACGGCCGTGATGGCGGGGAGGAGGTTGGAATTTTCTCAAGCAGGGATTCAACCCGTGTCCTTATAAAAGGTCTTTGTCCGAGGTCACCGAGTCTGATCGGTGCAGCTGTGCAGCGATCGGTGCAGCTGTTTGTGCGGCACCCGGGAAAACAACATCATCACAATGAAAACATCGTCACAATGAACGTTATGCGAACGCGAATGTTATGCGGGAGTCCAAACCTGAGAATAAAAAAAAAACCAAAAAAAAAAAAAACCTGTCCAAACCTGTGTTTGGAGTCCAAACCTGAGAATGTTGGAGACTAAAGCTGAAATTGGGAAAACAATATAGCCTATTTTACTCCAGATCACAGGATTAACTACCCAAAATGTCTTTGCGATCAGTTCAGTCGTTTTTGCGGTACCTTGGAACGGACGGACAGACAGACAGGTGGACGGACATTTGGTGAATTATAGTAAGATAATTAAAACGTCATGGGTCACGTGGTATAGACGCCAGCTTGGGAAAAAAACGAAAAACCTTGCACCTCGATACCTCCGAAACCGCTCCATGGAAAAAATTGAAGCATGGCTTATTGTCAATTACTCCCCTTGGGCAATAAGATATGTTAATGATGATGTCATCTTTGCCTTCGTTATGACGTCATAATTCGACAAGTACAACAAGTATCCGATCATTGTGAAATTTTTTTCTCAGCAACTGTTGGTCTGATGGGCACGAAATCTTCACCATATTCAGGTGAAGTCTTCACCAAATCTTCACCTTCGAAATTTTCAGAACACCTCCTCATGCAGAATATTTTAATGATAATCATGACGTCATAGGTCATGTGGTACAGGCACCATCTAAAAAAAACCGAAAATTCAGGTCAAATCTTCACCTTCGAAATCTTCAGAACACCTCCTCATGCAGAATATTTTAATGATAATCATGACGTCATAGGTCATGTGGTACAGGCACCATCTAAAAAAAAACGAAAAATGTTACCTCTATATCTCCAAAACCGCTGCATGGAAAAAAATTGAAACATGGCTCATTGTAAAGAACTCCATATGGGGAATATGTGTTGTTAACGATGACGTCATTGGTGCCATAATTATGACGTCATAATTCGACAGGGACAACGCTTAATCTGATCTGTTTGAAATGTATTGAGCGTGATCTATGCAACAAATATATCAGAGAATATAAATTTATGATGTCACCGCTCACGTGGTCTGGCAGCCATATTGGATCAAAGAAAAAAAATGTTCAAAAACAGAATTGTTGGCTCGCAACAAGCTGACTGCGCAGTGTAAGTATTCTATGAACACTATATAGTTGTAAATGTTACTCTTCATGGTATAATCAAGCAAAAATACTAAAGGGATAAACAGTTCCTTGGAACATCGAGACCTGGAGGTATCTGCTGTGTGATCCATGTACATCATCGACTCCTGTTCCACCTCTAAAGACTAGGGCATGCCCGTACTATATCTATATCTAAAATTATATCCCCCCCTCTATTTACATGAAATGGTTTGGTCCATGAAATGTTTTGGTCTATTCGCAACGCCAAAGCGAACGGCGAACGCTTTACATGAAATGGTTTGGTGCATGAAATGTTTTGGTTCATTCGCAACGCCAAAGCGAACGGCGAACGGCTTGCGAGTACAGTGACAATCCCCCCGGGGTTTTTATTAGTTTTAAAACGGAGCTTGGCAACCGCTGGCGTTCTTTAGCCGGCAGCTTCGCCCGCCCGAACGCCGTTACAGTACCTTCGACCGCGAGTTGCTCGGACTTCACTTGGCGGTCAGGCACTTCCGCCATCTGCTCGTGCGAGTACAGTGACAATCCCCCCCCCCCCTCTATTTACATGAAATGGTTTTTATTAGTTTTAAAACATAGTTTAACGCCAACATAGCGCCAACATAGTTTGCAAACGTGAAATAAATGAATACGCTCTCAAATGTGCCATCCGAGGCAGAGTGTGTCCGCCACGTTCGGCACACGCGATAGTTCGCTGCTCTCTGATTGGTTGAATCGTTTTTTGGACATAGCTCGGTAAGTAATTGTCCGATTAATATGAAACCTTGAAAAGGCACATCCTCGGGTCCCCAGCAATATACCTGGCAAGTTTAAAGTATATCGGACCCGTGGTTGTCGAGAAACAGCGGTCACAGACAAACAAACAAACGTACAAACGTACAAACGTACAAACGTACAAACAAACACACAGAGATTACTGGAATTATAGATAGATAACACCAGTTGCTGACCATTCATCCAAACCTACGATGCTGTCGTATAAAATGACCTCATTTGAATACATTCATTGACATTTACTTTTGCCTTGCATTCTGGGATTTCTGCCCTCCTCCTTTGTTTCGCATTACACATTCTATAAGGTAGTTACCGTTTACGTGATGTTGTATTGTCTCGCTAGATGACGCTGTTTACTCTAGTTGGGTTTGTCAGGGGGAGGGTGAGAGTATATTTTGCTGTGATCACGTGTATGCTTTATATTTATTCAGACATGCAACCTGTTCTCCTGGACTTCAAGTTCCTCATGAGCTTTTACCTCCAACGTCTGTGTTGATCATACACACCTCTTCATTGGAAATGGCTGGTACGTTACATCGAGTCTCAACAAACATTACTGAATCCTACTTAATAAAAAAATCGTTATATATCGAATCATAGGTAAACTAGAACGGCACTCAGTAGAGAGCATACCTCCACCTGGTTGGCCATATCACTCAATGGTGAAGAATCACCTAAAAAAATTAAATAATTATCATATCCGAGTCCATATTCAGATCTTCACCAAAATCGAATCGATTCTTCCTTGTCACAATCATGCTAGCCCACATCCTGGTGCTGCTTTTGAAACCAGAACGGCACTCGGTAGAGAGCATACCTACATACCAGATGAACAGTTCATGTTTTGTAACCCACTGATCGGCCGGAACTGGATTCGGACCTGAACCAAAAGCAAATCTGCTTGTTCTTGTCAATGAACCAACTCATTAACCAAGTTTTGACACGTCATCCACAACTTTTTGAAATATCATGTCATATATCGTTTTTGGCCCCATCTCTCAAGACTGAAAAATCACCGAAAATTAAATAATTCTCGTATCCGAATCCATATTCAGATCTTCACCAAAATCGAATAGATTCGTCCTTGTCACGCATCCAACCTCTCCCCAACGTTTCGTCCGAATCCGTCCACAACTTTTTGAGATATCCTGCTATGTATAGTTTTGGCCCGATCTCCCAATAGTGAGGAATCACTAAAGAATTCTACTAGCCGGATCCCGATCTTCACCAGATTCTAAACATTTCATCCCTGTCACACACACTACCTCTCCTCCAAATTTCGTCCGATTGATCGTTAGCCTTGCGGGCCCCATGACAATCTTCTCCATCTTGCCCTATTTTCTGCATCTCTCCTTGTTAACCGACTTGTTCGCATTTCTTCTTCCACCATCTTTAGCCAAGTCTTTCTCGGTCTTCCCCATCCTCTACTTCCTTCTACATTCATTTCCATTATTCTTCTCAACCAGTCACTTTCATCCTTCCTCAACACATGACCAAACCATCTCAACCTGTTCATCTTCACAGCATCAATCACAGGCTCTATTCCCATACCATCATCTTTCGCAATTCATCATTTGTCTTCCTCTCTCTCAACGATACTCCGCACATCCGTCGAACCATTCGCATTTCCACCCTTTTTTTTTCTTTATTTTTTTGTATACTGAATCGAGGCTCGTGAAAGAGCTAACATTTATTTCACAAACAAATCAACCAGACAAACAAAATATATAAAAAGAGGGAGCGGAAGACAAGATGGGGAGAGAAGGGGAAGCACACAAACATAACATTTGAGAGCAGGGAGATGTGTGGGAGGGAGAGGGCTTGGGCGGGAGGCGTGGGAGTGGGGGGGGGGGGGGGGGTGGGAGAAGTATAAAACACAAGGACACCAAGGACTTCCAGGACAGAAGTTGGTATTTCAAAAAAGTGGATTTGGAGTGAAATTAGTGGGGGTAGAAAAGATCAAGGTTTTGGATGGGGGAAGATAAGAGATGGTGGTGAACAGCTGTTTTAAAGACCTGGAGGGTGGAGTGGGATTGAAGAGAGTGAGGGAGTTTGTTCCAGGGGCGGGAGAAAAGAGGAATGAAGGAGTGAAGGTGAGCAGAGAGTCTTGATTTTGGCAGTTTAACCATAAGAGGGTTGCAGGCAGATATTGTGCGACCTGTAGGAATATTTGGGGGACAGAGCCCAGAGAGAGCTGGGGGGGCAAGGCCAGAGAGGAGTCGGTAGAAGACGGAAAGACCACCAACCTGCCTGCGGTGAGTGAGTGAAAGGCCCTTGGAGTTAGCTTCATCGCAGGAGATTCCAATGATTCTGAACGCTTTGGTTTCAACAGCATGAAGACGAGCTCGGTGTGAGGTAGGAGCACCAGCCCAGAGGGGAGAGCAGTATTCCATTGAGCTGCGGATGAAAGCCTTGTATGTGGTGAGGAGCTCAGGTGTGCCAAAGAAGGACTTCGTACGACGGAGGATGCCCAGTCGGCGACTGGCTTTGGAGGCCAGATTTGAAATGTGGTTTTCCCAAGAAAGATCATGGTCGATAGTGAGACCCAAAAGCTTGAGTGACAGAACATCTTGGAGAGGATTATTCAGAAAGTGGATGGGAGGGTTGTCCTGTCGGTCTTTTCGGAGAGACATCGTAAGAGTATGAGATTTGTCAGGATTAAAAGACATGTTCCACTTGTTTGCCCAGTCTGTGATTTTGTCCAGGCCTGCAGAGAGTGAGGTGGCTGCAGACTGCCGATCTGAGGGATGAGGAATGGGGCGACAGAGAGTAGAGTCATCAGCAAAGAGATAGAGGATTTTCAAGAGAGTCAGAGAGATCATTGATGAAGACCAGAAAAAGCACAGGGCCCAGAACACTACATTGGGGAACTCCAGCCTGAACAGTAAGAGGAGATGAGAGAAACCCATTCAGGGCCACACGTTGACTATGACTAGAGAGGAAGTCCGCCAGCCATGCATGGAGATTTCCATGGATACCAAAGGAGGAGGGTTTGGTGAGCAGAGCGGGGTGCCACACCGTATCGAAGGCACGTGATATGTCAAGGGAGACATCTCTAATTTCCTGTTTGGCATTGAGGACCTCCATCCATTGTTGAGAAAGCAGAAGCAGCATGTCCACTGTCCAGAGTAGAGTGACCAGGTCTAAAACCAAATTGATGATCAGAGATCAAGCCATTGCAGAAGAGGAAAGATTTCATATCCGAAGCCTTCGTTGCTGCTCTACGTTCATTACCCATGTCTCGCTCCCATAAATCATAACACTTCTCACACATGCAGCATACACCTTTCCCTTCAGCTTCAACGACACTCCCCTCCTCATCAGCACGCCACTCAGTTCCCGAAACTTCTTCCATGCACATCTCACTCTAGCAACCGTTGCCGAGTCTGATCCACCTTCTCCATTCAGCATGTCTCCGAGGTAGCAAAATGTTTTCACACCTTCCTGCTTCAGGCCTTCTCCAAGATCCATCTCAACATTTCCTCCATCTGCAGCTCCCCCTGTGCACACTTGAATTCAAATTTCAAGTCAATCGGATGAAAATTGAGGATTTTAGAAATTCGAAAGAAAGTGGTTGACCTTTGGCCTATGTTGACCTTTTCGCCTATGCTGATCTCAAAAATATTTGGTCGTTGAATTCAGTTAGCTGGTATGTAAATCACATTCAAATTTCAAGTCAATCGGATGAAAATTGACGATTTTAGAAATTTGACAAATGTTACGGATTCGTCACTTCCGTTGTTGTGGTTTTCATCCACTGTAAACATTTTTGAATGCATGTTCTATTATTGTTGTCGTTTAAGGGAAATAGATATTACTATTTTCAAAAGGTAAAAAAGTTAATGTTTTAAATGAAACCGGAACCGAACGACGACGAAGAGGAGGAAGAGGAAGAGAAGCCTTCCGAGCGAGTTGGACAAGAAGCCTAGCTGCTTCCAGATCTGGAGCGAACGATTGGCGAATGAGAGTTACGAGTGAACTTTGGGTTTCCCAGGAAAGGGATTCCTGCGACAGAGTTGTTATCGCTGTGACAGATCAACCTGCGTGTCAGGTTTGGCGGTTGATTCCGAGGAGAATCATCGTAGTGCCGTTACGCCTCGAGAACGGGCCGTCCGCCATTTTGACTCGCGCGCTTTGCGCTTCGCTCAAGGTTTTTCACTTTGCTTCAAACCATTTTCACCGCATTCAGACGTTAATCTTGTGTGTGTGTGCAACGTGGCTTTTGAGTTGGAAATCTTCGGTTCGCCGAGTGGGAGCCGTGGAATGTCCATACCCGAGGGTGTAATTTCCCAGATGTCTTGAGGGCACCTTTACGCAGCTTTGGCAGCGGGACTGTGACTGTCATCCGAACGGGATTCTGGTCTCGATTAGACACCGTTCTGACGATTGCTGGAGCGGATCGACTTTGGCTTGATGCCGGAATAGAGACATTGGGGAATGTTCTTCTTTTCGCTCACTTGGAGCACAGTGAGTTATATTGTACGAACCTGATGGTACCATCATAGGAAATATATATTGGTTGTACAATTGATTACTATTGTTTTTGTGTTGTTATTCTTGTGTGACCTTAATACAATATTTGTTTGTTGGTAACAATTGGTGTGGTTTCACTATTGGTCTTTGACACCGAATAACACATCTTTCTGCCGTACTCCTCTCGGGGCTCGGAGGTACACCGTGACCAGGGGGTTTGGGGAGGAGCACGTAACAGAAATTGGGGGCTCGTCTTTGCTGATTAAATTCCCTAACATCCTCGTCCGGGATTAAATTCCCTAACACTCGTCCAGGATAGAATTCCCTAACATTCCCAAAATTCCCAAATTTGGAATTTTTCTAACATTCCCAAATTTTTCAAAAAAAAAAAAATTGAAATTTTTGTGTGAAGGTTAACAGGTGCTAACTAATAGTCACCATGGTGTTTGACGCAGAAAAGTTTGCGGTGTCCCCTAATGAGGCACAGTTCCAAGCGTTAAAAAGATTGGAACTCTTGATATTGGCCAAACATTTCAACTTGGAGGTCCGAGTTCATATGAAGAAAGCAGAGATGCAGACATTGGTGGTAGAATCTCTGGTGGGACAAGGAACATGGAAAGAGGTAGCCTTGGATTGGTTACCTGAGGAAAAAGAAAATGTGGAGTTCCGGAAAATGGAGATGCAACTGCAGAGCCAGGAAAGGTTAAAAGCAGAGGAAAGGAGAGCTGAAAAAAACTCGAGGAAAGAAGAGCAGAGGAAAGAGCAGAGGAAAGGAGAGCTGAAAAAGAACTCGAGGAGAGAAGAGCAGAGGAAAGGAGAGCTGAAAAAGAACTCGAGGAAAGAAGAGCAGAGGAAAGAGCAGAGGAAAGGAGAGCTGAAGAAGAAAGAAGAGCAGAGGAAAGAGCAGAGGAAAGAAGAGTAGAACAGGAACGACAACTCGAGGAGAGAAGAACAGAGGAAAGGAGAGCTGAAGAAGAGAGAAGAGCAGAGGAAAGGAGAGCTGAAGAAGAAAGAAGAGCAGAGGAAAGAGCAGAGGAAAGGAGAGCCGAAAGGGAGTTAAAGGAACATGACATGGAGTATCAGAAGGAACTTAAACTCAAGGAGCTGGAATTAATGGGAGAACGGAGAAAAGTAGTATCCATACCAGCTAGTTCGACAACTAGTCAGAACACTTGGGATGTTGGTAGGCATGTGAGGCTAGTTCCACCCTTCAATGAAAAGGAGGTAGCCAAGTTTTTTTTACACTTTGAGAAGGTGGCTCAAATGCTAAAATGGCCTGTGGGGTCCTGGACTATGTTAGTGCAAAGTGTTCTGGTGGGTAAAGCTCAAGATATCTATTCGGCTTTGCCGATTGACCAATGTGCAGATTATGAGATAGTGAAGAAAACCATTCTCAAAGCCTATGAATTGGTCCCTGAAGCTTACCGGCAAAAATTCAGGAATGCCAGGAAGAGGGAGAGTGAGACCCATGTGGAGTTTGCCAGAAGGAAGGAAACCATGTTTGATAGGTGGTGTGACTCGAAGGGGATTGGGAAAGACTTCAACCTGTTGCGACAATTGATCTTGGTGGAGGAATTCAAACAGTGTGTCCACGCGGACATTAAAGTACATCTGGATGAAAAGAAAGTACCAGAGTTGTATGAGGCAGCAACCGTGGCAGATGACTATGCCTTGCCACACAGGATGGGGTTCCACAAACCTAACTTCCCGCCTAGAGTTCGCCAGGGGAGTTATGGTACATCCGGTGTGGAGAACAAATATTCATGGAGGCAGCCTAGAGATGACTATGGGGACAAATCTGATCCCGCGACTTTTAGGGATCAGAAGACTACAGTTCCAAGACAGACTTATCTTCTGTGGGGCTCGAGGCAGACCACGAGTTTTTCCTCCGGACCTACTTGCACTTTTTGCAAGAAACCTGGGCATTTGATGTCCCAATGTTACGCCCTGAAAAGGAAAAATCAGGAGCGGAGTCAGACTAGTACAACTCCGAAAGCATTGGCCAATGCGAGAAATCGTCCTTGGAGGACAGTGCCTTGTGAAGGTTCCCATGCCAAAGTTACGGCATCACAGAACGACCTTGTTCAAGAGGGTTACAAACGTTTTATTTCAGAGGGGTTTGTGTCACTGGATGGAGACTTAACGAACCAGAGACCTGTTAGGGTATTGAGGGACACAGGAGCACATCAATATTTGATGCTTGAGGGCATTTTGCCATTGTCAGAGAAGACGGCAACTGGTGTTAGTGTTCTTTTACAGGGGGTTGGTGGCTATGTTAAAGCTCCACTTCATGTCATCCATTTAAAGTCTGATTTGGTGTCAGGACCGGTCACCGTAGGTTTACAAGCCACTCTCCCTGTCGAGGGAATATCTTTTGTTATCGGGAATGATTTGGCCGGTGGTCGAGTTTCTGGTCATCCGATGTTTGTTGAAAAGCCTAGTATGGAAAATAACATCACACAGATAGAGCAGGAGATTCCTGGTATCTTTCCATCCTGTGCCGTGACTCGTGCTATGGGTAGAAAGCGCTCTGAAGAGAAGGAGAAGGTACTGACGTCACGCTTTGCACAGGCACTTCTTGTCGAGTACCCTGAAACTAAGTGTCAGCACACAGAAGTCATGGATGGAGGCAATGTTGGCAAGCTCTTTGTAGGTGGACTGAACTTTGACACAAGGGAAGATGTTCTGGACTCTATCTTTGGCAAATATGGACCACTCTTGGAAGTGCTGCTGATAAAAGACAGGGAGACGCAAAAGTCGAGAGGGTTTGGCTTTGTCACGTTTGAAAACACAAAGGACGCCAAAAGATGCAGAACAGGATTTGAATGGCAAGGATTTGGATGGTTGGACCATAACAGTAGAGAAGGCAGGCCATGGGCGTCGAGGGGGCTACAGAGGAGGAAAACGTGGAGGTCGTTTCAGGGGTGGCTATGGCTCCCGGGGTGGGAGTAGTAGTTTTGGTGGCGGCTGCAGTCGTGATTACTACGGAGGCTCACAGCAGCAGCAGCGCAGTTTTGGCAACTCTCGACGGGATGACTATTACGGTGGTAGCCGACATGGGGACCGCTACTCACGTGACTACAGCACCCGACGCTACAACCGTGATTATGATCCTTATGATCAAGAGAAGAGTTGGAAGCACTGAGTGCTCAGGAACAGCCGAGCCAAGATTCCTGCATGGATTAACCCGTGAACTCCACATTCATAAATGCGTCCATGCAGTGAATACTTCCAGGCCTCACCACCCAACCACCATGAAACCTGGCTCTCAGCTCGGCCTCCTTAAAAAAGTGCTATAGATTTGCTTTGCTTTGGATTTTTGATCACAACCCTTAACCTTCATTCAAAAAATGAAAAATAAAAATCAGAGGTTGATGAGATGGAGTTTGGCTTTGCAGGAGTTCAACTTGGAAATTGAGCATGTAAAGGGCAGGGACAATGTCGTTGCTGATGCTTTGTCCAGAGCGAACTAACTTTGGAAATTGCTGTAGGTTGTTTGGAAGTTTTGTTGCTTTATTTTGGGGAATATTAATTATTGTTTCTCACGTGAATTGATAATTTGGGTGTGAGTTTTACTTTTGTTTGTTAAAAGAGTTTTTGCCTGCAAAGAAAGTTTTCACTCTGTTCAAACTTTCTTTCTTGAGGGGGGAAGTGTTACGGATTCGTCACTTCCGTTGTTGTGGTTTTCATCCACTGGAAACATTTTTGATTCCATGTACTATTATTGTTGTCGTTTAAGGGAAATAGATATTACTATTTTCAAAAGGTAAAAAAGTTAATGTTTTAAATGAAACCGGGACCGAACGACGACGAAGAGGAGGAAGCGGAGGAGAAGGTGGAGCGAGCGAGTTGGACAAGAAGCCTAGCTGCTTCGAGGTCTGGAGCGAACGATTGGCGAACGAGAGTCACGAGTGAACTTTGGGTTTCCCAGGAAAGGGATTCCTGCGACAGAGTTGTTATCGCTGTGACAGATCAACCTGCGTGTCAGGTTTGGCGGTTGATTCCGAGGAGAATCATCGTCATGCCGTTAAGCCTCGAGAACGGGCCGTCGGCCATTTTGACTCACGCGCTTTGCGCTTCGCTCAAGGTTTTTCACTTCGCTTCAAACCATTTTCACCGCATTCAGACGTTAATCTGGTGTGTGTGTGTGCAACGTGGCTTTTGAGTTGGAAATCTGCTGTTCGCCGAGTGGGAGCCATGGAACGTCCATACCCGAGGGTGTGATTTCCCAGTCGCCTTGAGGGCGCCTTTACGCAGCTTTGGCAGTGGGACTGTGACTGTCATCCGAATGGGATTCTGGTCTCGATTAGACATCGTTCTGACGATCGCTGGAGCGGATCGACTTTGGCTTGATGCCAGAATATAGACATTGGGGAATGTTCTTCTTTTCGCTCACTTGGAGCACAGTGAGTTATATTGTACGAACCTGATGGTACTATCATAGGAAATATATATTGGTTGTACAATTGATTACTATTGTTTTTGTGTTGTTATTCTTGTGTGACCTTAATACAATATTTGTTTGTTGGTAACAATTGGTGTGGTTTCACCATTGATCTTTGACACCGAATAACACATTTTTCTGCCGTGACTCCTCTCGGGGCTTGGAGGTACACCGTGACCAGGGAGTTTGGGGAGGAGCACGTAACACAAAAAAGTGGTTGACCTTTGGTCTTTGTTGACCTTTTGACCTCAAATATATAGGATTTTGTCAGACCACGAACTCCACCATTTGGTGAAGTTTCATGAAGATCGGTTTAAAATTGTGACCTGTAGGCAAGTATCAGTGAGCGGACACACACACACACACACACACACACACACACACACACACACACACACACACACACACACACACACACACACACACACACATACACACACACACACACACACTGGAGTGATCAACATAGTTGCAAAAAAACGGACAAACAGACAGGGGTGAAAACATTGTCTATAACAGTCAAAACGCAATAACACTCTATAACAGTCACTGATTGATCGAAAAGCATTTGTGATTGATTGGAGCTTTGGTCGTTGATAGCAACTGTCGTTATTTTCCTCCGAGCAGTAGCACTCTCCGTCATATCTATGAAACACTCCATGAAACCGTTGCTTCATGTTTTTCTCGAAGATGTCTGACCTGCTTTTTCACTACAACCCCTTTATTCGATCATGCACTTCCAGGCTCCTGTTTCCCTGTGCTTGATGATCCCATGAAGCGGTTTCATTTCGTCCTGTCCTCTCTGGTGTTCGGAATGGAATGACCCTCAGGGGTGGATCCAGGAATTTCAAGACGGGGGGGGGGGGGGGTGCATGAAACTATAGCGCTGGGGGAGGGGGGATAAAGAGGGGGGGGGGTTGTGGGGGTCCTCCGCCAGGAAATTAAAAAAAACTGATCGTCAGAAACGGCAAACGGTGCATTCTTGGAAGTTTCTGGAGTTCCTTGTGTTCTTCCCTGGTCCAACAGTTCAGCAGATTCGCACCCCCTGTACCCTCATCCTGGATCGAAGGGGGGGGGGGGGTGCGCACCCCCTGCACCCCCCCCCCTGGATCCGCCCCTGACCCTTTTGCTATGGGCAAAGATATTACTCGACAAGCCACTTTATTCCTGCTCTAACCCACTTTCTCCCTGTTGGAGGACATGGTTGGTATTTTTCACCTGAATCTACATCGCCTATGTTCTAAGAATATACTAAGCGCATCCTCTTCAATTGCTGAATACATCTGTCTGTTTTTCATGTGATGTTCCTGGAAGACTTATTGGTGGCTATTTCAAATCCGACGTTATTTTTCCAGATCACATGCTTGGGAGAACATGGTAGCTGTGGGTGATGCCTTTCGTTGTTGCAGTTGGTGTTTTGATGGCAACGACAGGTCGATGTCTCAACGCGGTTGATGTGCCGTGTGCCTCGTCAGTTTCGTATTGAGTTGTAAATGGCTTCGATGAACTGCCAGCATTTTGCCCGGCATGGAGCAGGTCCCTGTTGCAGCTCTCGCCAAGTGCGCCCCATTTGCGACCGTGGCATGGAGCAGATCCCAGAAGCACATCCCTTTGCCTGCTCTGAGTCGGTGCCCCAGGGGGACATGCTGGGTCTATGATCGCACTTTGCGTTCGAAATAGGCTACGATGGCACGATTTCCAGGCAGACAATGATGATTACAGCGCACGAAGGCTCGGCCAGTATTCGTTGCGTTCCTGCGCCATCACGGCTCCCAATTCCACACTTCCCAATCATCATCGCCACAGTGGCGCCCTGGTTTGTCATGTGATATCGACCTTAAACTGCCGTTTATCCCTTTTCCTTTGCTGGGTTCGTAATCCTGAACATTAAGCAGTCTACTCTTCGATACTCTATAGACATAGGGCCTACCATTCAGGGGAATAGGGAATATATAGACATTCTGCAAATATATCACTGCATTAATTCCAATAATATGTTGGAATTATATTTAAAGAATGACTTTTTATGAAAAGTAAGATGAATGAAAAAACAACATTTACTGTAATTTATTGGTAAATAATATAACCTTTTTTATGTTGAAGGCTCCCGTCACGGACTATATAGTCCTCATCGAGGTCATGCAGGCCTTTAATAAAAGAGCTGCATTGATAGAAAAGTGAAGAAAGAGAGAACAGTTTAAGAGTTTTTGAGGAAGTAAAAAATCTGCTTTTTGTAAAGGGGAAGGTCATAAGTGTTTGGAAATCCATGAGAAGGTAAAGAGTTTCAGAGTTTGGCAGTGGAGGGGAAGAAACAAACGTCATAACAACCCACCCTTGAGTTGCCAATGGTCACACAATAATCATGAGATGTAGTGGCTTGTTGAGTATTCCGTGGTCTTACTAATGGTGGAGGTACACAGGCTGCAAGTTCTTGGGAGCAGAAACCGAAGTAATATCTGTAGAAAAGATTAAGAGAACCAACTTTGCAGTGTAATTTGTTTGGGTCGAGTTTGAGGTCAGATTGGGAGAGTTGATAAGTCGGATTACTTTGGATTCAATTCTGTCCAGTAAGTATGTGGAGCTAGACCCTCCCCAGATGTGAGAGCAGCACTCTATACAAGGATGAATCAATCCTTTATATAGTTGAAGCAACTGTTCAGAGGAGAAGAATCTTCGACATCTGAACAGGACTCCTAGTTTCTTTGAGGCAGACATAGCTATTTGTGTAATGTGTGGATTCCAAGATGAATTTGATGTTAGGGTAATACCTAGTAGGTTTATTGTATCACATGGTGTAATTATGGAGTTTTCAGAGGAGATTTAGAGAGAGATGGGAAGAAATTGAGTTTTAGAAGCATTAAACTTAACTTGATTGCATTTTCCTCACTGGGAAATCTTGGTCAAATCCGAATTTAAAGAAATGGCTGTGATGAAACGAGATGTAGATCGAGTGAGGGAAGATGGGGCAGATGGGAAAAACATGGAGGATTGTAATGTCGAGTCATCAGCATACGAGTGCATTTGGTTATTTGTAGAAGAAAGAAGGTCATTGATAAAAAGAAGGAAGAGTGTTGGAGACAGGACAGGAGCCTGAGGGACACCGCTGTCGATAGGGAAGGAGGGAGATGTGGTTGTGGAACAATTACAGAGATAGAGCGGTCGGAGAGAAAGCTCGATTATGAGAGCTCGATGTGAAGGAGGAAAGACGAAAGAGGGAAGCTAGGATATATCAGGCCCTGTCCGATGCTAAACTCTGTCAAAGGCTTTTGAGATATCAAGGCCTACAACAAACGATTCCCCAAAGCCTCTCAAGAAGAGGCCCAGACATTCGTAATGTAAGAAAGGATATCACCGATGGATCTTGCCTTGCGAAAGCCATATTGTGATGGTCAGATATAAGACTGTGGGATTCAAGATGCTTGAGGAAATATTGAGAAGACATTCAAAGACTTTCGAAAGAGTAGAAGTCAGAGCAATAGGACGGTAGTTGGAAGGGTTTGAACGATCACCCTGCTTTAAAATACGCTGTGCTAAGGCATGTTTCCAGGAAAGAGGAAAAGTTTCGGTTTTTAAGCAAAAACGGAACAAACGGGCAAGCAGAGGTGCCAGTTCCGAAGCACACTCCTTAAAGACACGAGGAGGAATGCCATCTTGGCCGTACGCCTTGCCCGTGTCCAGAGAGAGGAGTGTGTCCATGTTCAACCTATTCTGCAAAATACCAAACGAGGTTTTCTTCTGTTGGGGAGAAAATGGGGAGAGACAAAGTGGATGCAGTCTTGTCTTTTCTCTTTCTTGAGCTCAGAATTTGATTCCTTGTATTGCTCTTTACTAATCACACGAACCTTCTTCTGATCTTTGACTTTGGTATAGTCCACAGCTTAAACATGAACGTAAAATAACAATGGAAAACAAATCAATTGGAAAAAATAAATCTATTACTAAATTTAGTTCTTCCTTGAACCACGACTCATACCGATGAAGTGGGCACGATTTTCTAATTCTGTGCCCTCAAGCGTTACCTAAAGGCTTGCAGGATGGCCTAGAGGTACGCACACTCACCTTTAAGCTGTCTAGACTGGGTTTGAATCCTGACCCAGCTAAAAACTGTCATCCTGGTGTTTCACAGAGTGGATGATACGATTCATCAATGTGCGTGCCGACACCTTGGATGCACGTTAAACTGGGCGTGCCATCTGCGGAATTAGTTGGTGGACATTCAAGAACCCACGGTGTCCTTCACGAAGTGTAGGCGAGCTATCTCCGGCGCCATGAACAAATTACAAATTCCTGCCCTAACCCACAGAGAGCATTGCAGGAACATCTGAGTTATCAGCCAATGATGCTACCCCACATCCTTGTGCTGCTTATGAAATTAGAACGGCACTCGGTAGAGAGCATACCTACATTACCAGATGGGCCAGAACTGGATTCGGACGTTAACCAAAATCTAATCGGCTTGTTCTTGTCTCCTACCCAATTCGTCCACCAGGTTTTGTGAAAATCCACCCACACCCTTTTGAAATATCATGCTATATATCGTTTTTGGCCCTTTCCCTCAAGACTGAAAAATCACTCATAAATTAAATAATTCTCGTATCCGAATCCGTATTCAGATCTTCACCAAAATCGAATCGATTCGTCCTTGTCACGCATCCAACCTCTCCCCCACGTTTCGTCCGAATCCGTCCACAACTTTTTGAGACATCCTGCTATATATCGTTTTTGGCGCTATCTCCCAATAGTGAGGAATCACTTAAAAATTCTACTAGCCGGATCCCGATCTTCACCAGATTCTAATCATTTCATCCTTGTCACACACACACTACCTCTCCGCCAAATTTCGTCCGAATCCGTCCACAACTTTTTGAGATGTCTTGCTCATAGACAAACAAACAAACAGACAGACATGGCTGAAAACATAACATCCATCCACCTTTGGTGGCGGAGGTAAAAGAAAGACGCGTTGCATACATAACATGCATCCAGAGGATTATGTGCTTCAGGATAAACAGGGAGAATGAGTGTAAGGAGAGGGGGGGGGGGGGGGGGGGAGAGTTTGGATTAGGAGAGGGAAGGAAACAGAAACTACAGGGTCGGTGAACAAAATAGTACGGTACGGCAGATAGGTGAAATATTTGGGAGAATTGTGACTTTGATGATACAAGCACGAGAGTTGGCACACAGTTAGGGTATGCCCTAAGGAAGATATTTGGCTATATGGCCATCGCAGATTTGTCCTGTGACAACAATGGCGGCCATTTTTCCAAAAAGGACAAATCTGCGATGGCCCTATAACCAAATATCTTTCTTAGGACATACTCTGACTGTGTGCCAAATGCCATGCTTGTATCATCAAAGGCACAATTCCTGCACCTATCTGCCATACTAAAATGGAAACAAGCTCCGGCACATAGAGGCTGAAAAACTACGACAGCACTATTTTTTAACGTCCACCAACTAAAAGGAGCAGATTTGACACCCAATTTAACGTTCATCGGAGGGATGGCACACACACACCTGGGTCAGGATTAGAACCCAGGCTCAACAGCTCAAATTGAGTGTGTCTACCTTTTGCATATTGAATGTGCATAGTTAGAAGCTGAAAAAGAGAGAGGTAAATGAAGCCAGATATTAAAACAGCAATGGAAGAAATAATCGGAAAGGTTGGTTGGTGGAGGCAGTGGGAGGAAAACACAACAACCTGCCCCAAGAAATGGTGGAGGCTTATTGATTGTAGAAGAGATCATGGGTAGGTATTATGGATGACAATAGGGTTTGTGAACGATGTGGGAATGAAACAAAGATTTGGAAGTTAGTCTAAAGGGACATGGAACATTTTAGATTGTGATTTGAATTTGAAATGATGCGTTACATGCTTGGGAGCCTTGGTGGTATGTACACGCTTGTCTACACTGGTGCTGATGATATGCCAACGAGTGATGAAACTGGTCCAGCGGTTGGAGGATGTGTGCAGCATTGGGATTTTCATGTATGTATATGTATTGTTGCAGATGCCAGGTTCGTCGACGTACTAAGGGGGATTTATGACCCCGTTCCCCCTCGAACTCCGGTTCCACAGGCCGTTGACCCAAGCGACTAAACTCGTGATCGACGGGTTGCTAAGCAACTCCGATCGCCAACCTCCCAGCCACGCGCCGAAGAGTTTGCTGGTCAATTAATCTCAAATACCTTCAAGACACGCGGCCGAAGAGCTCGGGGATTGAACCCCCGCTTCCACACACCTTATTGCATGCCGAGCAGATTTGCATGGTGTGGAAAGCTGCGTTACCTGACGTGATTTACGGACCTGATTAAAGCCAAATTCGGTCTCGGATGATGCTAGGTCAATGAAGAAAAGACGTATCCGAACAGGTTTGAAAGTAACACAAAATGTACAGCCTTTTATTTAGAAGGCACAGAGAAACAGAGACGAAGATGCAATCTTATCAATTCCTTACCTATTTATAAACCCCACAGGTGTCTTCACACTCTCACACATACAGGGGGAATGACACACTGGTTATTCTCGTACGGATGTACGTGCTGGGATTGCCTCGAGGATGGCCGCGGCTGTGCAGTGCGCAGTTCGATCCTCGATCCGGACGTGCAGCCTGGACGACGAACTTCAACACAAGTAGATGAGCTTCAGCACAGGTTGGACGAGCTTCAACACAGGCAGGGCTAGATTCAGCGCAGGTGGGATGACCAGCTTCAAGATGAGTCGCAGGAGGGGCCAACGTTTGCAGGTCCACCGGATCAGAGCGAGACCGGCGAAGAGCGATGGGTATCGGGCGTCGACGCAAAAAGCAAGAGCCGTGTCGTCGGCGAAGCAAAATGCAAGAGTCTCGTCTGGTGTAGCAAAATGCAAGTGGGGCGTCGAAGCACAAAGCAAGAGCGTGTCATCAGCGAAGCAAAATGCAAGAGCGTGTCATCGGCGAGGCAAAATGCAAGAGGGTCGGCGAAGCACAAAACAAGAGAAGTCTCGTCGGCGAAGCACAAAGCAAGAGGCTGCAAATGCGATGGGTGGGGGTTTTTTATCAGACCCAAAAAGCTTCCAGAATGTTCCACAGACTCCCATTGGCTGAGGTTGGTCACGTGCTGGGTTTCAATCCTTCCTCCTCCTAGGAAGGTTTCAGTCCTCCTTCCCTCTTTCATTCAGGGAAGTTTCACAACCCATTGGTCACTTGCTGGTGATGTGCCCCTGACCCCTCATTGGTCACGTGGGCCTGTGATTTTGGCCACGCCTTCCTGCACATTAAAAATGTCTTCCCTTAACCACACGAAGGTTTGAAATCCTGACTACTCTCAACGCATATTGGTCTGGATTATTACACAATGGGAAGGGGTTTATCTTTACATTCAATAGGAAATAACTAACTACTGCAGGCTACATGTTGTCGTGCAATTAACTATAGGAGGTTTGCCTTGATGGCAAAACCGCAACAGTATATATGTATTGTGAATGTCTGCAGTTGGAGAGGAACTCGGGAAGAGCTTGAAACAGTGAAAGGCTTTGGTTGTGTAGCTTTTTTCTTGGTTACTGTACTCAGTTTATTTTGGCTGGAAGAGCTTGGGAGGAGAGTGTGTGTATGTGTGTGTGTGTGTGTTTATGTGTGTGTGTGTGTGTGTGTGTGTGTGTGTGTGTGTGTGTGTGTGTGTGTGTATACTTGCGTGACGGCGCGTTCCGCACGCCTCACCATGCGTCGTTTCAGAGGGATAGGCGTCTTTTACCACGTCTGATTTCTCAAGGAGTGAGGGATGGTGGGCCGGGGTTAATGGTGGTGATGGTGGATTGGGGGATGGTGGGGGAGAGTGGCCAAAATTGGGTCTTCAGAGACTTTTGGGTCTTCAGGGTATTCAGGGTATTTTTGGGTCTTTTGGGCCTTTGGGGTATTTTGTGTCTTGGTTATTCAGAGTCTTTAAGGGTCTTTTGGATCTTCGGGGTGTTTTGGGTCTTCGTGTTATTTTAGGTCTTTTGGGTGTTTGTATGTATATATATATAGCACAGGATCCAATTTCCAATATATATACAGTGAAACCTTGACTTACGAGTGCACCAACTTACGGGTTTTCCGAGATACGAGCCGTCGCTCGGGCGGTTTTTTGATTTGTGATGCGAGCCGAGATCTGAGTTACGAGCTTACGTCACCCGCCACTAGGTGGCCCAACGAGCGTTCAGGTCACGTGGTTATCTTGCCGTGCAAGCATCTCTGCCGTATATCGCTGCTGCTTTGTTTTCGCATTTTTGTTATTTTGGAAAATTTCTTAGTTTTAACCACGGGTCCTAAGAAATTGAGTGCCAAGGGCGGTGCTGAGAAGAAGAAGAGGATGATGTGCTTGGATATAAAACACGCAATCGTCGAAAAACATGAGCGAGGTGTGCGTGTTGTCGACTTGGCGAGGCAGTACGATCGTAGTACTTCTACGATATGTACGATTTTGAAGCAGGAGTCGATAAAGGCTATAACGCCAACCAAAGGCGTTAAGATTATTTCAAAGCTCCGGACCTCTGTCCATGAAGAGATGGAGAAGTTGTTGTTTGTGTGGTTGATGGAGAAGCAGCTCGCAGGAGATACCGTGACCGAGAGCATCATCTGTGAGAAGGCACGAGACATTTACGGGGATTTGGTGCAGCAGGCGGCGGCGGGAACATCAACGGACCGGGCATCCGGCCGGGCCAAGCCAACCGGGCATCGACTGTCCGCTGGTGCCGCGACGCTGAAAACGGAAAACCGTTCATGTGGAGTTTGATTCATAGCCGTGCATAACAATGTCCGAAGGGCATGTAATGCTTCGAGCACGGCTTGGGGCCATTGGTGCAACCCCATCGATTGCGTATGTAAGCGCAGCATCACGGCCTTCCAGATTACGCCATTAAATCATTCCACCTGACCGTTCCCCTCCGGATGATATGGAGTAGTGTGGCTAGCAGCTATGCCCAGGCCCACTAGGAAAGTCCGAACCTCCTGCGACATGAACGCAGCCCCTCTGTCCGAATGCACGAACCCCGGGTACCCGAACATTACAAACAGTTGATGCAGGCATCGGATGACCGTGGCTGACATCATGTCCGAGCACGGAAAGGCGAACGGGAAATGAGAGAACTCATCTACCACCGTGAGTATGTAACGTAGCATACTCTGCGTGGGCAGAGGTCCTTTAAAATCGTTGCTCAAGCGTTCCCACGGGCGAGTCGCTTGGATAAGCGCCCCCACCGGTGGTTTATAAAATCACGGCTTCAACTCAGCGCACACGGAGCATGTGCGGCATAGGTGTTTGATGTCCTCAATCAAAAACGGTAAGTTGTGGCTGCGCACGAAATGAGCAAAGCGAGTTACACCGGGATGGCACAATGAGTCATGGATGCGCTTCAGATCCTCCAACGTCATGCCGACACAAACCGATGGGCGAGATAGGGTGTCCGCTGCTACATTTTCACTCCCAGGCCGATATATTATGTCATAACAGTAGTCAGGTAGTTCAACCCGCCATCGTGATATTTTTTCATTTTTAATGCGCTGGGGGTGTTTATGGCCGTACATAAATGCCACAGACTGTTGATCAGTCAAAAGATCAAACCTCCTGCCCAGCAGCAAGTGGCGCCACCGTCTGACAGATTCCAAAACCGCGTACGCTTCCTTCTCCACCGCCGAATGTTTGCATTCAGCCGAGGTCAGTGTCCTGGAGAATAAAACCACTGGTTTACTCCCTTGAGTGAGGGTGGCAGAAATCGCATAATCCGACGGGTCTGTCTCGACGAGAAATGGAATGTTGTCATCATTCGAGGTCACACAGGCCCCCGCGATATCTTCCTTCAGAAGTTGAAAAGCGTCTCGCACGTACTGCGTCAGAGGAAAGGCTTTACAGTCCACCAAAGGACTTATCTTCTCTGAGTAGCCTTCGACCCACCTCGAGTAATGCGGGAAAAGACCTAGGCACCGCCTCAGGGATGCTCAATCACATGGTGCCGCCATTTCTAACAAGGGCCGAAGGCGCACGGCGTCAGGTTTTATCTCCCCGCCAGTCACCGTGTACCCCAATAGGTTGATTGTTTTGGCAGCATAGTGACACTTCGTCTCATTGAAGGTAAAATGGTAATGTCGCGCCACCTCCAAGAATCGTTTCAAGTTAGTGTCGTGCCCTTCCAAACTATGTCCGCAGACCGTCACGTTATCCACGTAAACGAAGATGTCTTGCAATTTCTCTTTAACCAAAATGTCGTCAATCGCGCGTTGAAAACATGCCACCCCATTGGTAACTCCGAACAGGATTCGCTGGAACGGATACAATCGCTGTCCCAATTGGAATCCGGTATAAGGCCGATCCGATTCCCTGATTGGTATTTGATGGTATGCCGATTTGAGGTTTAAGGTGCTGAAGACCCTATACTTGGCCACGTCCTGGACTAGGTCATCTATTTCAGCAAGGGGTACGCATCCAATTGCGTGAACCTATTAATCGTCTGACTGTAATCAACGACCAGTCGTTTTCTATGATTTTCAGTATGCACAACCAATACCTGAGCTCTCCACGGCAATCTACAAGGCTCTATAATGCCCTAACAGAGCATACGCTTGGTCCTATCTTCGATATAGGCAGCATTGGCGCTAGTGTACCTCTGGGATTTCATGGTTATAGGGCGGCAAACGGCCGTCAAACTGGGAAACAGGGCAGGGGGATCTATCGCCATCTCGGCTAGGCCGCAGACCGAGAGAGTGTTCTGCCCTTCCCCCAAACACATCTCCAACCGGCCGTGTCTGTGCAAGAAGTCCTGACCCAGCAGCACATCGGCGCACAAATTGGGCATCACCGCGAGTCTCACATCCGCATACAAAGTATAATTGACTACCATTTTGAGGGAACAAATGCCTTTGGTGCGAACACAAAGTCCTGACGAAGCCAGGTAGATGCGACGGGTATCCGATCCCATCATCCAGCTACGCAAACCATGCGCGATTCCCGGGTCTCCAGTGCGTGCCATCCTTGGTGTTCGTCCCAGCGAGGGCCGAGCGCCGGGTTGATTTCACCCGGCACATCTTCGCAAAGTGACCTTTCTTCCCACAATTATGATGCTCACAATTTTTAGCGGGACAGGATGCCCGAGGGTGTCTCTTATTTCCGCAGAAATAACATCTGGCCTTCTTGGCCACAGAACTCGCAGCGGCGGCGTTCGGGATCCCATCGTCTCCCGCACTCGGCTCCTCCAGCGCGATGTCCGGGGATCCCGCGAGAGACCGCTCGGTCGAAGCCGCAGGCTCTAGGCGTGCCTCGGCTATGGCCCCCGCCGAGAGAAAGGATCCACTGTATGCCTCCGCGCGTGTTTCCACCAACTGCAGTACGCATGCCTTGTCGCAAGCTTGCTGAAAGGTCAACGTTGCTTCCTCAAGCAGCCGCAATTGGATGGCTGGCGAGGCGATTCCCGCCATGAACGCATCGCGTATCAGATCAGGTCATCGGTCGACTTGGCGACTGCCTAGGTTCCATCAAACACTCTTTCCCCAAGCATATCAGCTCCTGGATATAATGCTCCTGACTCTCCGATGGGTCCTGGTGCCATGTGGCGAGCACAAGACGACCGTACAATGCTCTCCCTTGTCTGACATATATGCCTTGCAAAGTCGCAACAGCTGCCTCATACGTATTACATTGGGATATGTAGCCATACACGATGTCGCTGACGTGACATGTCAAAATCGATAGCTGCTGCGGCTCGGTGAGATCAGCAACCACCACGGTGTAATGCTGGAGAGAGTTATACCAATGGTCCCATTGGTCCGCGGCGTTCGTAGCTGAGGGGTCACCCGAGAATACCCCCAGACGCAGCAGCTTCTCCATCGCTCCAGCGTAGGATTCAAGTGAATAAAAATGTGGTGAAATAAAATGCATTCACCAGAAATCTCAAAGAAGTGAGCTTTTATTCACTTAAATGCAACACATCTAAAAGGGAAACATATGGCACTATTAAGCAAGCATCTCTGAGCGCCTTCATTAATATCGAGGCAATGCAGAGACATTAGCAGGTACACAAGGATGTAAATTAACCATCTTACCAGCTTTAAGGCACAAGACAACAGTAATGATCCCTCCACACTCACAGGTGGTTAAATAGCCGCTCATCGCGCGGCAGACACAGGAACTGCATCATGAGTAATGAATGTAAGGAGGAGGGTACTGCCCATAGATGGAACCAACAATTTCATATCATAAATGTCCATGCCCCTGAGTTAATACCTGGCGGAAGCATCTTTTACAGCAATTACAGCTATGTCTGTTGCGATAGGTCTCCACCAACCTTGCACACCTTGATTGGGGCAATATTTTCCCATTCATCTGCACAAAACTGTTCAAGCTCAGTTAAGTTGCATGGGGAGCGTTGATGGACACCAATCTTCAAGTCATGCCGCAGATTTTCGATAGAATTTAGGTCGGGGCTCTGACTGTGCCACTTAAGGACATTTATTCTTTTGTTCCTTAGCCACTCCAGTGTAGCTCTGGATGTGCGCTTCGTGTCGTTATCATGCTGAAAGGTGAACTTCCGTCACAATTTAGTTTTCTTGCAATGGGCAGAAGGTTTTCCTCTTGGATTTTTTGTTTTTGCTCCATCCATTTTCCCTTCTATCCTGACAAGTGCTCCAGTCCCTGCTGATGAGAAACATCCCCATAACATGATGCTGCCACCACCATGCTTCACAGTGGGGATGGTGTTCCTTGGGTGATGGGCTGTGTTGGGTTTGCTCCAAACGTAACATTTTGCATTTAGGCCAAAAAGTTCCATCTTCATTTAGCCAGACCACAAATCGTTTTGCCACGTGGCTTCAAAATCTCCAGAGTGATGTTTTGCATCCCTCATCCCTTGTATTATTTTATTATATTTATTATTATATTTATTTTTTATTATT
>NC_136263.1:95577684-95627985 GCF_964187855.1 Myxine glutinosa | reverse complement strand
AGACGGACTGCTGAGAAAAACAAAGCCTCAAGGTTGTACAGTGCACACTGTACAAGGCCTCAAGACACGACACGAATTAACACGATTTTCAATACAGGTATGAAAGATTTGCACCGAAAAATCTTCGTCGGGACACAATATACGTACAACACCATAAATAAATACAGTTTTAACGAAAATACAAATGGGAACAATCACTTAACTTCGATTTCAAATCGTTCGCGACGCGGCAAAGGCCTTGCTCGTGACACGGCAAACAGATGATCAATTTATGAAAGATAAACACCGAGAAACAACCAAAGTTGCACACAATAACTTCACACACCGAAAGATAAATACAGTTTCGACAAAATACAATTGTGAACAGACTTAACTTCGAAAAACGTGGAGACCGTGTGGAGCTTCGAAAATCCCTGCCGCCGTCTCCAAGATCTCGCGAGATCACTACCCATCATCTGCCAATCATCACTCTGCCAATCCTTTGCCAATCATCAAATTTTGCTTTTTCTAATTTCGGGGCCAAAACACTATTCTCGTCACACAGTCTACTCACTAGTGCCTCTCGGTGCGCCAATTCACTTCTAAAGCTCGGCTTCGTAAAGCCGAGCAATGAATGCGGGTTGTTTGGTGCTGGCGGCTGGATGCGTCCGACACTCGGTGAAGGGAAGGACGCTTACCCGGCCGAGATCCCACGCACCATCTCGGCACAGAGCCGTCCAATGGCCCGATCTCGACCTGCCAGAACGCCTCAACAAAAATGGGTCGCCATGACGACCCTTCCTATCGGGCTGCCCGCTCCGCCTAGTGGAGCACGGATGCAGCCGTTCGAAGCGCGGCCCGGTGTGGATCGCGTACGGCGATTCTTTCGAAACCGCCGTGGTTCGGATCCCCGCTGGGCCTCGCGGCACGCGAAGCTGCCCGGCGCGCACCCAGGGCCCGATTCGGCTATAAGTCGCTCTAACCGCTAACCCGGTTACCGTCGATGCTTCACCTGCATGCTCACACGCATATGCTACCCCTTTCACCCTCACCGAGCTCGGTGCTCCAACGCCGCCCGTACACCCCGCGTACTTCGCTATTGCACTCGTTCTTTCGCTCACAGACTTGGTCACACACCTGACCACCGCACACTTTGCACACACTCGTCGTTCGCACACCTCACCAACACACCTCTTCGCGCCCCCTTCTCGGTCACCTCCTCTGTGACAATCACAGTGTGCTCTCAACTCGCACACCCAACCACGTGCCTCACTACTAACTCAAGTGTGCATTCCCACACACGCTCTACCATTCCAGGTGTGCATCCTTCCATTCCAGGTGACATCCTCTCTCACCTGCCACAACCAACTCACGCTCCATGTCACTCTTACTACTCTCACCTCCACACTCGGTCGCGCACTCACTCTTACTCTCGACAGCGTACTCTTTCTCATGCACCCGTCCGTTACACACCTTTCTCGCGCACACTCTCCCGTTACACCCTCCGTAACACTCACCACAGGTGTGCATTCTTCCTACTTTTGACAGCGCACTCTTTCCTCATGCACCTGTCCGTTACACACCTTTCTCGCGCATCCTCTTGCACACACTCTCTCGTTACATCCTCTGTAACACTCACCACAGGCGTGCATTCTCTTGTTACATCTTCTGTAACACTCCCCACTACGCGCTTCCATGTGCTCCCTCGCACACGCGCTAACGACCAACTCACTCTCGACAGCACACTCACTCCTTGGCACGCACTTTTCCTCACACACCCCAGAGTCGGACATTCTCGCACACCTCTTCCTTCGCACACCATACCTGTCACACACTTCACCAACGGCCTCTCACGAACACCCGGATCCAAATCAACCCCAAGCCGACTGAAGCTCCCTCACATCATGTACATTTCCTCGTATATCGCCTCTCACCTTGGCACCTCGTCTCCGCACCTCCTTCACCACCTGCAAACTCTTTATTTGGTTAGCGAGCACATCATCACGATTTGAGCACCGACCTTGCACATATTCCATCACCTCCTCCTGTATTTCTCGCTTAGTTTCCGTCCGTCTCTTCTTAATTTCACTCACCTCCTCTTCCACTTCCTCTAATTTTCCTTTACCTCCTTCATTTCCCGGTGCGGCCCCTCTATCTCTTCCTCTAACGCCACTTTAACCGTTTCTATTTGCGTCCTCACCTCTCGGTCCTTTGTCTCCATTACTTCTGTCACCTCTTCCACTTCTTCGTCAACCCCTCATGTACCATCTGACATTCCTTCTGTGTCGCTATTAATTCATTTTTAATGTCCTTTTGTGTCGCTTTTAGCCCCCCGATTATTGCAGTGTTCTTTTTCCTTGGTCCACGAGTTCTTTTGTCCCACTGTCAGCTGTTCTACTCCCCTCGTCAGACCCTCTATTCCTCCCTGTAACCTAGCCGTATTATTCCTCACTTCTTTCTCCATACGCTTTTCACCTCGCTTTACCTCCTCGAGTACCCCGGAGACCTCCTCGCTTACACCTCGTCGTATCTCTCTTCATCTCCTCCCTCTCTTTGTAGATGCCACCCTCATCTGTCCCAATTCATCCCTCTGATCATCCAATTTGGTTTCTACCCCGATTTTCACCTCCTCTATCTGCTCTCCCATTTGTTTAATTTCTCGGGCGGATTGCTCCCCTATTTCCCGCAATTTGTCTTCCACCCTATCTTCTAGCCCCCTCAACCCCATTTTTCACCCCCTCTATCTGATTCTCCTGGCAGCCATTCTATTTTCCACCCCCGTTAACCCATGTTTCACCTCTTTATCCCATTGTCTAACCCTCAAATTTATTGTCTAAACCCTCAAATTTAGCTTCTAGCCATTCCCCCATTTCTCCCATTTTGCCCCCCATTTCACGCCCCATCCTATCCATTTTTGCATTCAGTTGGGTCAAGAATAATCTGATGTCACACCCGGTTTGCCCAGCGGCCCCAGCCGCCACCACGGGCTCGCCCTCCGTGGCGCCGCTATTTTGGGACCCTTCAACCACGTGCGCGAGCGCGCCATTTTGTGCACCTGATACCTCCTCAACCACATTGCCAATGTTCTCCTCCTCTCTTTCCTCCACATACATTTCCCCGGAGGTCCTGGGTCGATTCCACCCCGTCTATCTCTCCCACCGACATCCCGTCGCCTTGACCAGCCATGGCGCGATTTCAAAATTCGTGTTTTTTCTTTAAAACAACACAAATTTTGGCAGCTCATAATTTTGAGCGCGTTAAGCGCGCTTCGGGTCCGTTCCCGCTCACGACACCAATTGTTACGTGTCCGCGGATAAGGATGTTGTTTGCTGAGCGGAGGCACCGCGGCCGAACTAAACCGATTTCACCTCCCATTCCCCCCATTCCCCCATGCACCTCCCCCTCCCCCCCCTCCCCCCTCCCCCCCGTTCCCCTCCCTCCTCTTCCCCCTCCCCTCCTCCTCCCCCTTAACACCAGGGGGGTTGACTCAGCCTGTCATCCTACCGAGGTCGGCAAATTGAGTACCAGTTCACTGATATTCCCTGTGTGCCGCAAGAGGCGCCTAACAGGGTTGGCGGCACGAACCCGGAAGTCGGAACTCATTGTCGTCAAAAATGTAGCATGTATGTTTCACTCTCTGTCACATGCCGTTGGTCCCATGTCAATCGGATGAAGTTGAAAAATTAACATTACGAAAGTTTCTCTGGGACGTACTGATTCCGAATAATGAAGTTGAAAAATTAACGTTCCGAAATACGCTAATTACGCTAACAGAAGCGCTGGCGCTGCGAAGCGCTAGAGGGAGCACTGCGCTCCCTCCCTCGATTCCCTCCCTCTTCTGTTAGCGCTTCTGTGCTAATACGCTAATTTTAAACCCGAAGTTTAAAAAAATTTAAGGTGTGCTGTAGTTGCTCTGAGACGTACTGATTCCGAATATGCCTTTGGTTTTTCTCTGCGATGAGTAGTTCTCGAGTTATAAGAGGACAAACAAACAAACAAACATACTTTTACTGCTTTATATATATATATATATATATAGATATAATATATATATATATATATAATATATATATATATATATATATATATATATATATATATATATATATATACATAATATTATATATATATATATATATATATATATATATATATATATATATATATATATATAATGTACATATATAATATATATATATATATATATATATATATATATATTGTTGCGGATATGGGATTTTGGATCCATCCATATCCGCTTGTAAATATTTCCCCTATTTCCCCAATACTTCCCAACTATCCCCAATCCCCATTCCCTAGTCCCATTGTCTGTAAACAACACTCTGTAGCCCCGACTTCCCCTATTTCCCCCATTAAATGTCACATCCAGGTTCACCGCATCTCACGTAGACAACTATAGGACATCTTGCTAGTTATTCTTAGTCTATGTCAGTTAAGGACTCGTTTCATTATTCTGACTCTTCGTTGCACCAGAATGTGATTGTATGGCAGCGTTAGAAAGTTTAGGACCTCCCAATACCTCCCCGCAGCTCTTCCCTCATGGTACAACACAACAACAACAACAGCGGCGGCGGCGCGGGGAGTGTGCGTCTCACTCGGCTTGGTTAGCCGCCATTGAACATGTGCTCCGACGGGGTTACCACGCAGGGGCTCGCTGTCAGCTCCTCGTCAAGGGCGGAGCCCGGTAACCCCCCGCACCCAATAGGAGCGGCGGACCGTTTCCACTGGGGCGGAGCTAACGAGCCGAGGGCGTGTCACTCCCCGCTGGACATGCGCAGGAAGAGGGAGGTGACGTGAGATGCGCCCACACGACGGAGAGAGAAGACGCCACCTCCAAGCGCTGAATACCTCCCCGCATCTCTGGACCGGACCGCGTTTGATTCTGCCCCTGAGCCAAGGTGCACCTTGTGCTATCGACTGCCTGCCCTTCCCTGCCATCAATCCCCGTTGTAAGTCAGTCTTGTCCCGTTTGTCTGTGGTCTGTCGGGGATAGATAAGACGTGTCTAAGTGCCCATCTTGCTGTGCTTTACCTCTTACCGTGTAATCTACCCGTTTCTGCATCACCAATTATATCCTCCTCCGGAGGTCTTTGAGAACTGTACCCCTTGTGTCGTTGCATTAATCCCAGCCGTTGTGTCCTTTCCTTCATTGATTTAGCATAGCGCGACTTGGTCAACGTCGAGTGGAATCGGGCGGGATAGGGTTCTAATCGGGGAGTAACTGTGCGGACGCGGTAATACCAAACCGCTCGGTAAACTAACATCTAAAACCGCGTCTGTAACAATTGGTTGTCAGGAGTTGGATTCGGACCTGGGACTAAATTTGTTAGGCCCAAATTTTGGAACACCAATTGTGTTATTAAGTAACAATTGGTGTCGAGGAGTGAGATCGGACCCGAAGCGTGCTTCACGCGCTCGAAATTATTAACGGCGAAATTTGATTTTGTTTTACAAAAAAAATAAAAACCCGAATTTTGAAAGTCGCGCTATGGCGGATCAAGACGGCTGGGTTCCGGTAGAGGAGAGTGAGGCAGGATCGATCCAGGACCAAATTGAGGGACATGAGGAGAGCGAAGCAGTGAGGGTGGCAGGGTCGCAAAATAGCGTCCTCGCGCACGAGGTTACGGGCGCGCAAAATGGCGCCTCGCACATGGCCACGGCGACCGCGCCCGCGACCGTAGTAGCGCCGCTGGTAGATTTGGACCTTTTTTTAATACAAATGAAGGCCCTTATGGCCCAGAATAGCGAGAAAATGAGGGAGGACATGGGGCCAATAGCCAATGGTTAGAACAAAGGATAGGGTCCAATAGCGAGAAATTGAGGGAGGACATGGGGTCCAATAGCGAGAAATTGAGGGAGGACATGGGGGCCCAGATCGGAGGGTTAGGGAGTAGAATAGAGGGATTAGGAAACAAATTTGAGGGATTAGACAATAGATTAGGGGAAATACAGAAGGGGGTCAGAATGGGGGTAGAAACTAAATTGGATGCTCACAGGGAGGAAATGGAGCAGATGAGGGTGGCATCTGGGCAGGAGATGCAAGTGATGGGAGAAGAGATCAGAAGAGGTGTGAGTGAGGAGGTCGGAGGAGTGCGCGAGGAGGTGAGGCACTGTAAGGAGCGCATGGAGAAGGAGGTGAGAAAGGGGACTGTAAAATTGCAAGGTGGTATAGAGGAGTTGACGCTGGGAGTAGAACAACTGACAGTGGGACAAAAGGAGTTGGGGGACCAGGTAAAGAAGAACACAGCGGTAATAGAGGGTTTAAAATCGACACAGAAGGAGATGAAAAAGGATGTCGGGGTAATTAAAAAAGAGTGTCAGACGGTACACGAGGACCTGACGAGGAAAATGAACAAGGTGGTAGAGGTGATGGAGGTTAAAGAGCGGGAGGTGCGGGAGCACATAGAAAAAAATAAAGTGGAGTTAGAGGAAGAACTTAAAGGGGCGCACGAGGAGATGAAGGAGGTGAAGCAGAAATTAGAAGAAGGGGAAGAAGGGGTGAGCGAAATTAAGAAGCGACGGAGAGAGGATAAGAAAGAGATAAAGGAGGAAGTAAAAGAATTGGTCCAAAGTCTGTGTTCGGATCGTGATGATGTGCTCATTAACCGGATGAGGGATTCGCAGGTGATGGAGGAGAAGCGAAGAGAAAGAGGACCCGGTGTAAGTGGTGACCAATATGGTCGTGCGTATGATGCGCCAGGGGATTTACTGAGCTTGGGGGTCGAGATAGACCCGGATGTTCGTGAGAGGCCAAGAGTGAGGTGTATGACTGGTCCGGAGGGTATGGAACGAGGGTGCGAGCAAGAGGGTCCGGTGATGGGAGAGGTGCGAGGTGTGAGTGAGCAAGGTTGTGGTGGTATGGAATGGGTAGCGGGTTGCGGAAGTGTGACCCATGCATCGACACCAACAGGGGTAGTTTTTAGAGGGACAGGGGAGCCACGGGAGCCCCTTGGGGTTAATGTACTGTGGGGGCCCGGCCGGTTCGGCCCCGCGCTGACCCCGCAAGGGGCGACGCACGGGGTCCGGCAGGCGGGCAACGACTCGCATACGAGGTGGTCCCACAAGGTCCCACTCGCGCCGTATGACGGTGGGTAAGGGTGGCATCCCTGCCACCCTTCCCATAGTGGGGCAAATGCGCTATAGTTTATGGGGTGTATAGCAGTGAAAACTAGCCCGGGTGGGTTAGGTTATATCGTGTGTAGGGATCTAGCGAAGATGACATTAGGTAACGTTAAGGTTTAGTTAGTGACTGACACCTGTAGTGGGGACGCAGGTAGAGTAGAGTGGATGATAATGACGTGGGAGCGCAATAGTTTAAAGGGACGACTGGGAAGCGCAAGTTTCAGAGGGGAGTAGTTAGCTGAGATGATGCCGTGTGTTTGAAGATTGAACAGGTGTGATTGAACAGGTGTGATTGCACAGGTGTGCAACTGAACAGGTGTGTGGAGCAGTGTATGAGGGAGTAGTGGTGATTGTGTGTTGTGTTGACCAAATGGTCCAGGAAGAAAGGAGGGTGCAGGTGGCACCAGGTGTGAGGGCACAGGTGTGCCACAACAGGTGTATGTGGCTCTGTGGAATAAATGGTAGTGTGGAATATCTGGAGTATTGGAATGGATGGTCGTGGAGTGAGTATGGTGGAAATTGTGGAGTGGAGTGGATGGTGCGAAGGTGTGAATGGGGGAAGGGTGGACCCCCATCACGGATACCCGGGGCGGGTAGTGTAAGTGTTAGGTAGAGGGTACAGGTAAATTGTGGTTGGATATTGGCATCTGTGGTGCGGGTGAAAGAATGGTCTTTGGATGGGTGCATTAGTGTTGTGGAAATGGCTGGGCGTGTAGCCTGTTAGTGTGTGTAGTTGGTTGGGCGCTCCACCACTGTGAGGATGTCGGCCAGGTGAGGCCGCAGGTGGGCTCTGGGAGCCGGTAGTAGTTGTTGTGGATGGGGCCCGAGGATCTGGAGGACGGACCCGGGTAGCCCAGTGCCAGAGGGCACCAGTGGGGTGACAGAGCCAGGAGAGGGCCTTCCCCAGTTAGTTAGGTTAGGGTGAGGAGCTAGGTAAGCTCGGGTGGCAACTGCAGTGGTGGAGGTGTGCAGGTGGGTAGACCTGCTGGGAGAGCTACACGTCGCAGCCCAGAAATTGTGCGAAGGCACCGGGAGATGAATCGGGGGAGTGAGACCCCAAATTGAGAAGCACCACAGTTTGGTCAATGGGAATTGGTTTTTAGAACCCATAGTGTAAGTTGGCCAATGGATTGGCAGGGAAAGACCCCGGGTAGTGTAAAGTGTGTTAAAGTCATTTAGAGGATAGTTAGGAAGAAGGATCTCCTCACACCATCTGCATCCAGTCACCTGAGGTGACAGGTACTCCGCACCATGCCATGTTTAATTATTTTTTACTGTGCAAATGTTTGGATTGTGAGACGCATCATGACGTGGGTGTGACATTGTGCTTTGATGTTCCATCTCTGCCACCTTATGAGGATTGATGATGAATTTGGTGATGGCAAATTTTGAAGTAGAGGGATTGTGGAGACGAATTTGGTATAGGGGAAATATGGGGAAGACGTGACAGTAGTGACGAATTGGTAATGTGTAGATCTTGTACATATGGGGTAAGGGCAAGGGTAGTGTAGGTGACAGGGGGGTGACGTACGGTAGGGACGAGCTTTCTCACTTCGCCCTCCGTACGCATTTCGCCTTGCATTGCCTTATTGACGTGTACCCTTGTGACCTTACCCCTCGCTCAATTGTCTTTCTTTTGTCTCCCACATGACCTGTGCGCCATTGGGTGCCGAGGGGAGCGTGCGTGAGGTGGCCATTGTGCGCCCGAGATTCCCAGAACCAGCATGCATTGCGTTGATGTACCACTTTATGGACCGCTGTTCTGCGGCCAAGTACCACTTGATGGACCCCAGGTTCTGGGGCAGGGCACCTCTGTTGGAGACCGGCCATAGTGGCCAGGGAATCTTGCTTGCGGACCTCGGTAAGGTGGCACCTATGCCAAACAGGTGGACCACCCTTAGTTGGCCCCTGAGGCCCTAAATAAAAACGAACACAAGTTGTGCTTTTTATTATGTCCAAATAGGCCGCATGAAGCCAGAAGACATCGGGAAGAACATCGGCCCAGCAGAGAAAGTGAAGACCACCAGCAGTTGTTTTGTTGTGTTTATTAAGAACCATGGTGACTGCGCACCGAGTGGTGCTTTTGGTGCTTTGTGGTGCTTGTGGTGCTTTTGGTGCTTTTGGGTGCTTTGGTGGTATTGGTACTGGTGCATCGATGCAATGCATGCTGTCTCCTCCCTCCCAACAGGAATTTCTTTTTCTTGTTCCCTAAAAAGAAACAAAAAAAACACAGGTCCTGGGTTGCGTTGTAAATAAGAAATAACGTCATTGTAAATAATGCTCCCCACCATAAATGTATAGTTTGAGAATAATTCCGTAATTCGGTTAGCTGTGGGCTTGAGTCTGTTAGACAGGGTGCAATGCAATAGGGGGACATACTTATTTGTGTTTTAAGATTGTCACACTCAGGGTCAGGTTAATTGTAGAGGGAATTACACCTACGTGTCACACTAAGTTAAAGTTTAGTAGGCCCGAGAACGGGCTTGAAGAAAGGAGGGTGCAGTGTAACGGTTTTGAGAAGTGGGTAACAAATTTGAGAAGTGTAACGGTTTTTGAGAAGTGTAACAATTTTGGAGGAAGTGTAACGAATGTAAAAAGTATGGTTTTGTTATGTGTAACACCCTGTCAATGTAAATAATGGTCGCAGCCGTCCTCCTAGTTAATTCCATGAAACTTACACGCAGGTCACGATATATCTTTTTAAATAGTGTATTTCCTTATTCTATGTAGGCTAAATATGTGTTTCCCACTAGATTGACTTTGCATTGTATCAAACAAAATAAGCATAGGCCCTTGCAATTTCCCCAAACATCTCCGCTCTCCAAAGTTCCTTTAAAAAGGGTGCGAGTTGTGTTCAATCCCGCAAGCCACCATTGCCCATGTGCTAATCTCGGAGAAGAAAGGCGTGTCTCCACCTTGTCATAGAGGGGAGGAGTGAGCCAGAGGGTCGCATGGCCAATCAGCACCGCGGTGAGCGACCCGGTAGGCGTGCCCTCGCAGCCGGCGGCTTGATTCTGCCCCGAGTTATAAAAGCGACTGTAAGGGACTGCTTTACCAGATGACCTGGGAGATGAGCGAAGAGGCGCGACCAAGAGGAGCGGTGAGATGCGAAACGCTCCAAGCCAAAGAGGAGAGGTACTCGGAAAGGGAACCAGCTTTGGAGAGACGCGCTGAAAAGAGGGAGACGGCTCCACCAGGAGAGGAGCAGGTGTGCCGAGCCAGCGCGTGACGTCTACAGCAGCGGATACGCGACGGAGGGTTTTCCCGCCAAAAACCGCGAGGAATTGAGAGCTGCTGCCTCCGACCTTGCCTCCCTCTCAAGCAATCCACCTCAAGCCCTACCTGCCTGCAATATCCCCTGTGTAAGTGTGAACGTCGTCTGTCCTACTCGTTGTCTTGGGATTAAGTAAATTGAATAGAATAAGCTAACGATGCACTGTGTGACTGCTTTTTCCATCCATTGCTTGTAAATAATTTTGGTCGCTCTTCTTTTTGCTTGTGTGTGTATAATAAATCTGTTCTTCCTCCGTACTCTGTCTTCTTCTTCTCTTTTCCTTCTCTTTCGGTCGCTTTAGAGGTTTCCCGATTGAATATCTGTGGGGCGATCTGGTCAACATCGGGTGGAATCGGGCTAATCGGGGAGTAACTATTCGGACGCGGTAATACCAACCGCTCGGTAAAATAACATCTAAAACCGCGTCTGTAACAATATATATGTATATATATATATATTGTTGCGGTTTTGAGAGTGTACATACAACATCATTAAAGGTTAAAGGTTTCCCCCCTATTTAGTCCACAAGCAACACGTAGGCCCATTTAGGATATTAGTTATATACAGTTTGTGTGAGTATAAGGCCATTTCCCTAGTAACATCTGCGTTGTGTAAAAGAAATAAGATAGGCCCCCTTTCATTTTCCTCCACCCTCCAAATCTACCTCGTTGGGCAGAATCCATCCCGCGCCCCATTTTGGCTATTGCACCTCGCATTAGGATGCTCCCTAGTCAAATGACATGAGGTAGGCCTGAGAGAGGGAGGAGCGCGGGGTTGGGGTGTGGCGGCGTCGAGGGTGGAGCGGCGGAGACAGCAATGGTAAGAGCCATAACCAATCAGGGCTCTAAGGGCATGACGTGAGGGGGGTGGTAAGGGCGTGGCTGGCAAGTTCCAGAGGGTTCGCTGGGTGGCGCTATATAAGCACACGCACAAAGCCCTTGAGGACTGTCGAGGACTGGAAGGAATTGCAGTTTTTTTGTAAAGGACTCACTTGCTGAAGGACTTGTTGGGAGAGCGCACTGTAAGAGGACTTTTAGGAGGACTTCTGCGGGAGAGCAGTATGTAAAGAACTGGAAGGAATTGCACCTTGCATATGAACTTGTATTGGGAGCGCATACGAATTCGTATTGGGAGCGCATATAGCGCCGGTCCGGTTATTACGTATGCGGCCGTGGCCGTAAGTGTAACCGCCAAGCCAGCCTTACCATTCGCCTCGCATATAATTCCCGTGCGCCAACGACATGCGGAGAGCTCCTGCCGTCTGTTCCATCTTCTTCGCGGCGTGCGTTGGGGACCGGAGAACGAGCTGTTCGGACGCCATCATCCCTGGACCATCAACCTGACTGTCTGCAATCCCCGTGCGAGTGTCTGAGTGTGAGTGGGCCCGTTTGTCCAGGGGATAAGTTAAGACTGTAATTAAGCTGCACTGTGTCTCTGAATCCGATCCTTGTATATACATGCAATAGTGTAATAAACCATCTGTTCTTCCTGTCTTTCCGAATTCGACCGTATCAGTGATTTCCTCCATTGGGTAAGCGTGGCACGATTAGAACCGCTCGGATCGGGTTTAGTCATTGTTAACGGCTCGAGTCACGGGTCGCTATCGCTCGGCGTATCCACCTACATCCGTGATTCTGGCGGGGCTTATTTCCTTGCTTCCTGGGTGGCGTTGGTACTTAGGTAATAGGAATTCGGCCTACAACCCTATTTAACGCCGTCCGGAAGGAGCGTCATAGCCCCGGATCCCGTCGGCTAGTCAAAGACAAGGGGACTAATCCCTCCTTGGTAAGGGGAAAAGGCCGACTAGGAGATCCGCAACAATTGGTGTCAGGAGTGGGATTGGACCCGAAGTGCGCGTAACACACTCAAAATTACGAGCGGCCAAAATTTAGTTAAAAATCCAAATTAAATCGTGCCATGGATAACCAAGACGGTCAGATGCCGGTGGGGGTAGAAATAAATGAAGAAATAATAACCCAGGACCCCCGGGAAGAATGGGAAGAAGAGGACAGCATTGATGAGGGTGCAGCAGTAGGGGTGGCAGGCGAAGAAAATGGCGGCGCCTCGCACATGGCCGCGGTAGCCGAGCCCGCAGTGCCAATAGATGTGGGCCTTATTATGGCGCAAATGATGGGGTATATGGAAAAGATGGCTGAGAAATCCACCAGGAAAATGGAACAAATGATGGAAAAGAACGGTGAGCAATTGGGAAATCAAATTGGGGAATTGAAAAATGATATGGGTGGGCAAATGAAAGAAATGAAAGACGAAATGAAAGACGGGTTAACAGGGTTTGGAAACAGAATAGGTGGCCAAAAAAAAAAGGGGAAGGACATAAGGCGCAGTTCGAGCGGGAATGTCGCATTGGTACGCGATGGGGTAACGCGATTTGAGGAACGCGTGGAGAGCCGGGTAGAGCAGAGCACGGTTGGGTGGACCGGGGTAGAGATCGCGACTCGGGGTATGGAAAAGCCGACGGCTGCCGAATTAGAAGAGAAAATTTTAAGCGCATCGGCGGTCGTTGGGCTAGAAATTGAAATAAAAGAAATAGTGGAAATTGGGGCTGAAGAGACGGCAGAGATAGGAATTAAATCGGGGAAAGAAATGGAATGTACTCAAAGTCTGCATTCGCATTGTGATGTCGTGCTGCCTAACCCCAATTAAAGTTTGCAGGTGCGGTTGGAGGAGAGGAGAATCCCAAAGGTGAGTAGGAGAGTGTATAGCGCGAAAATGTATGGCACGAAAGTGTTTGGCGCGAAAAGATTTTTCCGGGCTTGGGATCGCGACGTCACCCGGGCGCTCGTGGAAGGTCCGTGGTGTGATGCGTGAAGGTGAATGGCACGCGTGTGCGAACGGCACCAGAGCACGAGTATGAAACCGAGAGTGAGAGTGAATGCACAACAGATGGTATGTGTGAAGAGTGCGACACAGAGTGTGAGATGGCCGAAGAGAGTGTGCGGGAGTGCACACCAAAGCACGTGATTGGGTGTGTGCAGGAGTGCACACCCGTGGGTGTTACAGAGGATGTAACGGGAGAGTGTATGTGAGGGTGTGCGATGGCCAAGTGTGTAATGGAGTGCACGAGTGGTATGAGTGCGCCAGGGTGTGCGCGAGGATGTGTAGTAATTGAATGTGCGAACAGCGTGAGTGCGCCTGAGGAGTGTGCACCGGAGTGTGTGGGAAACGAGGGCACACCGGAACGTGTGCGGAGAGAGAGTGCAGTAGTAGAATGCATGGGATGTAAGAGAGGCGCTGGAGCGCCTCGATGTGTGAGAGTGGAGCGGGTCGCGTGGTGTGAGAATGCGACTCAAGCATTGACGCAGACGGGGCAGCGTCTCGGCCGACGTATAGCCGACGCTAGCTCTCAGAGCGTGGTGCGCTTTGTGTGCTGCGGGGGCCGGCGGGGATCATTGCCGCGGCGGTCTCGCAAGGAGCGCCGTGCACGATTCGTGCCGGGCCTGGCCCTGTATGTTCGGTGCCGCGTCGTAGTGGCGAACGGCACATTTGAGGGGAGGAAGGCGAGGTCGGACCTTCGCCGCCTGGCGGGCGTGGTGCTCCGACCTGGGGATGTTGGGCCATCGTGCTGGAGACCGAAAGGCTCCGCGCCGAGATGGCGCCTGGAACCTCGGCCCAAGTATGCCTCCTCCCCAGAATCGAAAATGCCGGATGGACCCAATCAACAGGAGACCAACCACCCGCATGGATTGCTCCGCTTTGCGAAGCTGAGCTGTACTGACGATGTATTGCCGCACCGAGAGGCTCAAGTGGAGTGGACAGTTAGCCATAGTGTTGGCGAATGGTAGCTTCACCATTCACTATTCTATGGGGCACATGAGCTATAGATTATGGGGATGGCAGTGAAAACTAGCCGAGGGCGGGCTAGGATATCGTTAGGGCTTTAGAAATGACGGTTGGGATGAGATTTAAGTCGTGACTTTTGTACTGGTAGAGGGGACGTAGTCAGATTAGATGGATGATAATGACGAGGGGAGTGCTTAGTGGAAGGGAAGACAGGGAAAGCACGAGTATTAGGGGAAATAGTTAGTTAGATGATGCTGTGTGTGTGGAGAAATTGTGTGAGGATGAGCTTTAGGCGCAAATGAGGAATTGAGTGAAATTGTTTGTGGATGAACTTGCGCAAATGAGGCATTGGTCTGGGATGACCAGAGAAAGTGTATAAATGGAGTATTGAGGACAAGTGTAATGGTGTTGAGTGAATGGGCTTGCATGGTGTGCAAGCGGAGAACAGTTGTGTGGAATAAATGGTGTGGAGTGAGTGGTGTGGAATGAGTGGTGTGGAGTGCATGGTGCGAAGGAGGGGATGGGGGAAGATGGACCCCTTCACGAATACCCGGGGAGGGTCGTGTAAAGTTAGGTAGACGGTTTAGGTAAATTATTGGATATTGACATCTGTGGTGCAGGTAGTTGCAAAGAAGTGCTTGGAGGGGTGCATAGGTCTGTGGAGATGGCTGGGCGTGTGGGCTTAATTGGTAAGTATGGTTATTCGGGCACTTCGCCACTGGTAGTCTGTCGGCCAGGTGAGGCCGCAGGTAGGCTCTGGGAGCCAGTTAGAGTTCAGAGTAGTGTTCAGTGGGGCCCGAGGATCCGAGGAGAGGACCCGGGTAGCCCAATGCCAGAGAGGGCATCAGAGGGGTGAAAGAGCCAGGAGGGACCTTCCCCGAGTTAGGGTAGTCGCAAGGAGCTAGGCAAGCTCGGGTGGCGACTTCAGTGGCGGAGGTGCGCAGGTAGGTAGACCTGCCACACGACCCAGCCCCGAAATTGTGCGAAGGCCCAGTAGAGAAAAATTGGGAGAGTGAGACCCAAAATTTGTAAGGCACCACAGAGTGGGTCAATGGGAATTGGTTTTTAGAACCGCATAGTTTAACGATGCCGATTGGCAGGGCATGACCCTGGGTAGTGTAAGTGAGTTAATGTCAATTAGAGTATAGTTAGTATGAGAAATCTCTTCGCACCATCCGCATACACTCACCAAGGTGACAGGACTCCACACCCAATTTTGTGGGATGATTTGGATGGAAAGACGCATCATGACGTGAGAGTGAGACATTGTGTGATATTCCATCTCTTCCTTCTTGGGAGGGATTGGATGACGAATTTGGAATTAGAGGGGATAGAAAAGACAATACATAGCGACGAAATTGTAAAGTGTAAATACGGGGAAGGGACGAGAGTAGTGTAGGCTGACATGGGGGGTCACGAACAGTTAGGGACGAGCTTTCTCTGCTCGCTCTCCCGTGCTCCTCATGTTGCATTGCCTTGTATTGTGTGTACCCTTGCGCCCTTGCCCCCGCTAAATTCTCTGCTTTGTCTTTCCTCCCCACCCATGGACCCATTTTCTTTGTTGAGGGGAGTGTGCAGGAACCCTGATCTGTGCGGCTGCACTTTTGCGCTGCATTCTGCTACCTCTGGCTGCACCAGTACACCTTTGGACCACACGTTCTGTGGCCTGGCTGGAGCAGACAATTGCTGCAAAAATTATCTTGCCCTGTGGACCACTGATTCTAAGTGGCATCAAAGTCACACAGATGGACCATAAGATGGCCCTGCAAATAACAAAAAAAGGGGACACGGTTTGTGCCTTTTATTTATCCTTTGGTGTGTCAGGAAAGAAGACTTTAAGTTTTATGACGACACACCGAAGACGAAGTAGGAAGACGCAGCGGCCCAGCAGCACAAGCCAGCATCATTGATTATTGTGAAATATGAATGTGCATTTTTATGATTGTGCATTTATGGTGTCATGATTATGGTGCATTTGAACTTATGGTGTATTGGTGCAGTGCAGTGCATTGTTGTTTTTCTCTCCTCAAACTTCTTTCCCAAAAGAACAGGTCCTGGGTTCTAGAACTGTAAATAATTAGATTAGTCTTGTAAATAACATGCTCCCCACCGGCTTTATGTTTAGTTTGAGAATTCTTTCCATAATTTGGTTAGCTGTGGGTGTGAATCTGTTAGTTAGTACACAACGCAGTAGGTGGGACATATCTCGTGTTGTAAAACTGTCACACACAGGGCGTTAGGTTAAATGTAGAGGGAAACCACACCTAAGTGTAACACTAAGTTAAAAAGTAGTCCTGACCCTTGCATCAAAACCGGTCATACTCACTTGTGTGGGTTCGGCTCGGGGAAGAGCCTGGCGAAGGAGGGGTGCAGTGTTGCGGTTTTGAGAGTGTACATATAACATCATTAAAGGTTAAAGGTTTGCCCCCTAAGTTAGTCCACAAGCAACACGAAGGCAAATTTAGGATATTAGTTATGTCATAGTCTGTGTGAGTATAAGGCCATTTTCCTAGTAACATCTGCGTTGTGTAAAAGAAATAAGATAGGCCCCCTTTCATTTTGCCTCCACCCTCCAAATCTACCTTGTTGGGCAGAATCCATCCCGCGCCCCATTTTGGCTATTGCACCTCGCATTAGGATGCTCCCTAGTCAAATGACACGCGGTAGGCCTGAGAGAGGGAGGAGCGCGGGGTCGGGGTGTGGCGGCGTCGAGGGTGGAGCGGCGGAGACAGCAACGGTAAGAGCCATAACCAATCAGAGCTCTAAGGGCATGGCGTGAGGGGCGTGGTAAGGGCACGGCTGGCAAGTTCCAGAGGGTTCGCTGGGCGGCGCTATATAAGTTAAGACTGTAATTAAGCTGCACTGTGTCTCTGAATCCGATCCTTGTATATACATGCAATAGTGTAATAAACCATCTGTTCTTCCCGTCTTTCCTAATTCGACCGTATCAGTGATTTCCCCCATTGGGTAAGCATGGCACGATTAGAACCGCTCGGATCGGGTTTAGTCATTGTTAACGGCTCGAGTCACGGGTCGCTATCGCTCGGCGTATCCACCTACATCCGTGATTCGGGCAGGGCTTATTTCCTTGCTTCCTGGGTGGCGTTGGTACTTAGGTAATAGGAATTCGGCCTGAAACCCTATTTAACGCCGTCCGGAAGGAGCGTCATAGCCCCGGATCCCGTCGGCTAGTCAAAGACAAGGGGACTAATCCCCCCTTGGTAAGGGGAAAAGGCCGACTAGGAGATCCACAACAATATATATACACATATATATAGATATATATATATAATTATATATAATCATTCTTATTCAAAATTCTAAGGCCATGTGATTTGATGTCTTGTTTTCACTTCAAAATAACGATATTGGTGTGAGGTATGCTTGAACGCAGAAAGGTTCCTGTGAATAAACAGGAATGCGTGGCAATTCTTCCTCATTTCCATAGCTTGTTCCTTAAGTTTATTCAAATGTGCCTCATCACCAGGCAGCGTTTCAAGAAGTGAGTAAAATGAGGTGAGAATTTATATTTCATAATGAGACATCGACTCGGGTTGAGCCTGGTTGGACTGTGACACACACTAGGCAGCTAGAGATAACTCATCTGCATATAATATTTTCGGAGTAGAGTCAGGTGGGGCAATATTCCCCTTGCAGGAAAGGTGGGTAAGCAGGGAAAGATACATCATCCTCGGTCATTCGGTTCAGTATTTAACATTTTTCAATTGAATTTGCCCGCCATACCATCAACCCCAAGGTGTGGATGTTCAAGATTGTGAAAGTATAACCACAACTTGAGGAGGTTGATGACATGACGTTGTGGTGTTTTTTTCTATTTTATAATGCTATCTGCATTCCAAAAATCGCACCCGTGTCCGCAGGAAGCGGTTTTTTTTGGGGTTTTTTTTTGTATACAAGATCGAGGCTCGTGAGAGAGCTAACATTAATCACAGAAAAAGTCAAACCGACACATAAAACACAAAATAAGGGGAGCGGTAGACAAGATGGGGAGAGAGGGGGGAAGGACACAAACACAACATTTGAGAGCAGGGACATCGGGAGAAATGTGGGAGGGGGAGGGCTTGGGGGGAGGTGGGAGAGGTATAAAACACAAGGACATCAAGGACTTCCAGGAAAGAAGTTTGAATTTCAAAAAAATGTGTATCTGGGGTGAATTAGCGGGGGTAGAAAAGATCAAGGTTTTGGACCGGGGAAGATAAAAGATGGTGGTGAACAGCTGTTTTAAAGACCTGCAGGGAGGAGTGGGATTGAAGGGAGTGGGGGAGTTTGTTCCAGAGGCGGGAGAAAAGGGGAATGAAAGAGTGAAGGTGAGCAGAGAGCCCAGATTTTGGCAGTTTCACCATAAGAGGGTTGCTGGCAGATCTTGTTTCTCCACATGCTGACATGAGCCACATGAAAACCCACAGAATCTTGTTTCTCACAGTCTGAGAGTCCTTTAGGTACTTTTTTGCAAACTCCAAGCGGGCTTTCGTGTGTCTTTCACTGAGGAGAGGCTTCCGTGTGGCCACTTTGCCATAAAGCCCAGATCGGTGGAGTGTTGCAGCGATGGTTGTCCTTCTAGAAGTTTCTCCCATCTCCACACAGGATCTCTGGAGCTCAGCCAGAGTGACCATCGGGTTCCTGGTCACCTCTCTTACCAAGGCCCTTCTCCCCCGATTGCTCAGTTTGGCCGGGCGGCTCTAGGAAGAGTCCTGGTTGTTCCAAACTTCTTCCATTGAAGAATTATGGAGGCCACTGTGCTCTTGGGAACCTTCAATGCAGGAGAAAATTTTTTGTAGGCTTCCCCAGATCTGTGCCTCGACACAATCCTGTCTCTGAGCTCTGCAGGCAGTTCCTTGGACCTCATGGCCTGGTTTTTGCTCTGATATGCATTGTCAGCTGTGAGACCTTATAAAGACAGGTGTGTGCCTTTCCAAATCATGTCCAATCAATTGAATTTACCAAAGGTGGACTCCAATCAAGGTGTAGAAACATCTCAAAGATGATCAAGAGAAATGGGAGGCACCTGAGCTAAATTTCAAGTGTCATAGCAAAGGGTATGAATACTTATGTCAATGTGATATTTCAGTTTCTCTTGTTAATAAATTTGCAAAACTTTATAAAATCCTGTTTTCTCTTTGTCATTATGGGGTATTGAGTGGAGATTGATGAGGGAAAAAATGAATTTAAACGATTTCAGCATAAGGCTGCAACATAACAAAATGTGAAAAAAGTGAAGGGGTCTGAATACTTTCTGAATGCACTATGTGGTGAGGAGCTCAGGTGTGCCAAGGAAGGACTTCGCACGACGTAGGATGCCCAGTCGGCGACTGGCTTTGGAGGCCAGCTTGGAAATGTGGTTTTCCCAAGAAAGATCATGGCAGATAGTGAGACCCAAAAGCTTGAGTGACAGAACTTCTTGGAGAGGATTGTTGAGAAGTAGATGGGAGGGTTGTCCAGTCGGTCTTTTCGGAGAGACATAGTAAGATGTGAGATTTGTCAGGATTAAAAGACATGTTCCACTTGTTTGACCAGTCTGTGATTTTGTCCAGGTCTGCAGAGAGCGAGGAGGCTGCAGACTGCCGATCTGAGGGATGAGGAATGGAGCGGCAGAGAGTGGAGTCATCAGCAAAGAGATAGAGAGGATTTTCCAGAGGGTCGGAGAGATCATTGATGAAGACCAGAAAAAACACAGGGCCCAGAACACTACCTTGGGGAACTCCAGCCAGAACAGGAAGGGGAGATGAGAGAAATCCATTCAGGGCCACACGTTGACGACTACCAGAGAGGAAGTCCGCAAGCCATGCGTGGAGATTTCCATGGATACCATAGAAGGAGAGTTTGTTGAGCAGAACTGGGTGCCAGACCGTATCAAAGGCACGTGATATGTCAAGTGAGACAGCTCTGATATCCTGTTTGGCATTGAGGACCTCCATCCATTGTTGAGACAGCAGAAGCAACATGTCCAGAGTAGAATGACCTGGTCTGAATCCAGGTCGGAGATCAAGCCATTGGAGAAGACGTTACCTTTAGAATAACCCTTTATAATAACCCTTTAGAATAACCGTTTCAAACCCATTAAAATAAACCTATAGAAGCCCCCTTTAGAACCCCGAAGAACTCTCTAGAATTAATCTTCACAATCACCCTTTTGAATTACCCTTTAGAATTACCCTTTATAACCCATTAGGATTGCCCTTTATAACCCATTAGGATTGCCTTTTATAACTCATTAAATTTGATATCCGAAGCAATGATGGATTCCATGACTTTGCTGATAATTGGGAGCAGGCTGATTGGTCTGCAGTTGCAAGGATCTGTTTTTGCACATTTTTTGTGTAAAGCGGTAATGTTTGCCGATTTCCATGATGCTGGCAGATGACCTTGAGCAAAAGAGAGGGTGAAAAGAACAGAGAGAGGGTGTGAAAGAGCGGCAGCGCAGGATTTTAGGACCCGTGGGCTGATGCCGTCTGGTCCAGTTGCAGAATCAGAGTCGAGTTTTGACAAAAACTTATCCACCTTGTCAGGAGAGAGGACACAGAGTCCAGGCGCAGTTGGGTTCGACTGGGTAAGGTGGGAACAGAGAGAGATGGGTTTGGGACACAAGATTTTGAGGCAAACACAGAGTTGAGGCATTCGGCTTTGTCACGTGCGGTGTCAACTGTGTAGCCATTTGAGGTAAGGGAGGGGATGGAGAGGGAACAAACAACAGAAACGGATTTGACCAGACGCCACCAGGATTTGGAGGAAGGGGACAGGTTTGAGAGTTCATTCTTGTGTGTGGAGAGATAGTGCTTCCTGGCACTCCTGATGGTAGACACACACATGTTCTGAGCTTGGTGGATGGAATTGAGATTGCCTTCAGTTGGATTTGCCTTCCAAGAGGCAAAGGCAAGTTGTTTCAGGGCAACTGCCTTGCCACAAGATTCAGTGTACCATGGATGGGAGGAAGGGTAAGACAACTGAAGATGAGATGGGATAAATCTGTGCATGAGAGAGACCAGTTTGCTTTGGAAGAATTCCCAGGAAGAATTGATGTCAGAGACAGTAGAGATGGGAGACCAGTCCAGATGATTGATGGCTGCTTGCAGACCGTGCCAGTCAGTCTGAGTGAAATGCCAGACTCGTCGGCGCTGAGGAGGCTCTCTGAGAATGGCCAGAGAGATGTCCACTTTAACAACACATGATCAGAAGAACCGATTGGAGCAGAGGAAGAGCAACAGACATTCGCAGGGAAGTTTGTCATAACCAAGTCTAGAAGAGAAGATACTCCATTGACTGAGATCCGGGTCGGGAAATTGACAGATTGTGTCAGTCCCAATGAGTCGCAGAAGTCCTTTTCTGAGGTGCCGTGGCTGGTGAGAGAGGAACCCACACCCAGCCAGCTGGCATGATGACAGTTGAAGTCGCCACATATGAGGAAGAGAGAGTTTGGATGAGTTGATCGAAGTTGGTCCATGTTGTCAGACAGCGAAATGTAAATGGCATCATCACTGTTTGGAGGACGGTACAGAACACACATGAACAAAAGGTGGGAGCGAAGAGGAAGCCGAAGCCAGAGGTACTCCTGGGGGTGATGTGGAGAGAGGGCTGTGCAAGGAGAGTGAGGAAGAGAGTTTTTTTAAATAAAGATAGCAACCCCACCACCAGGACGAGGCTCAGGTCTATCATACCGGAGGAGGGAGTAACCAGGAAGAGATATTAAGGAATCAGAGACATCTTGAAGGAGGAAAGTTTCTGTTAAGCAGATCAAGTCTGGATTGTCAGAAGCAATCTGAATGGAGAGATCAATCAGGTTTGAGTGAAGACCCCAGATGTTTGAGGTCCATACCGTTAATGAGGAGAGAGGGGGAGAATCGGATGCAGGACAGGGGAGGGGAGTGGTACGGTCAGATGAAGGATGAGAAGGGGAGGTAGGGAGAGCAGTTGATAGTGTGTCAGAGATTACAGAAGAGTTACAAGAAAGGGAAAGATGAGGAGGACGAAAGGTTTGATAGTGATGGGATGAGGCACAGTGAGGGGTTGTTTGAGGGGAGGGCGGGGCGGCAGAGGAAAGTAGAAGGTTGGGGGAGATGGAGGTATGAGATAGAAGGGAGACGAAGTGGGGAGGAGGCAGCTTTGAGGAGGAGGGTCGAGGGGGGAAAATTGGAGAGGGATGGTATGGGGAGAGATTTGAAGGGCAGGGGTTGGGGGGGAGTTTCGAAGGGGAGTGGCGAGGGGGAGTTTAGGAGGGGAGGGGCAAGGGGGGAGTTTTAGAGGGGAGGGGCAAGGGGGGAGTTTAGGAGGGGAGGGGCAAGGGGGGGGATTTGGAGGGGAATGGCAAGGGGGGAGGTTAGAAAGTGGATGATTAATGAAAGACGAACATTTATAACAAATTGGGTTCATTGTGATTTTCAAGTTAGCGATCTGTTTAAGAACGATAGAGGAGGGGCGGAATGAATGTGAATTTAGAGCATGTAGTGAGGAAGAATTATAATTCAGTTTCGCATTTTAAATATGAAATAGGCAAAGCCCAGAAACGAACGAAACTCATTCGAATTACCCTTTAGAATTACACATAAGAATTACCCTTTAGAATTACACATAAGAATTACCCTTGATAATTACCTTTCAGAACCCTTTAGAATTATCCTTTCGAATTACCCTTTCGAATTACCTTTTTGCATTACCGTTTATAATCACCCTTTAGAATCACCCTTTAGATTTACCTTTTAGAATCACCCTTTAGAATCACCCTTTAGAACCTTTTAGAATGATCTTTTACAACTCTTCAGAACTACTCTTTAGAATTACACTTTAAAATAACCGTTTCAAACCCTTTTTTTTTTTTTTGTATACAGTTTCAAGGCTCGTGAAAGAGCTAACATTTATCACACAAACAAATCAAACAGACAAACAAACAAAGTATATAAAAAGGGGAGCGGTAGACAAGATGGGGAGAGAAGGGGAAGCACATAAACACAACATTCGAGAGCAGGGAGCAGGGAGATCGGGAATGTGTGGGAGGGAGAGGGCTTGGGGGGAGGCGGCGTGGGAATGGGGGAGGGGGGTGGGAGAAGTATACACACAAGGACACCAAGGACTTCCAGGAAAGAAGTTGGCATTTCAAAAAAGTGGATTTGGGGTGAAATTAGCGGGGGTAGAAAAGATCAAGGTTTTGGATGGGGGAAGATAAGAGATGGTGGCGAACAGCCGTTTTAAAGACCTGGAGGGTGGAGTGGGATTGAAGAGAGTGAGGGAGTTTGTTCCAGAGGCAGGAGAAAAGAGGAATGAAGGAGTGAAGGTGAGCAGAGAGTCTTGATTTTGGCAGTTTAACCATGAGAGGGTTGCAGGCAGATCTTGTGAGACCTTTAGGAGTATTTGTGGGACAGAGCCCAGAGAGAGCTGGAGGACCGAGGCCGGAGAGGAGTCGGTAGAAGACAGAAAGACCACCAACCTGCCTGCGGTGAGTAAGTGAAAGGCCCTCGGAGGTAGCTTCATCGCGGGAGATTCCAATGATTCTGAACGCTTTGGTTTCAACAGCGTGAATTACCCTTTAGAATAACCGTTTCAAACCCATTAGAATTACCCTTTAGAAAAACCGTTTCAAACCCATTAGAAATACCCTTTAGAATCACCCTTTAGAACCTTTTAGAATGATCTTTTACAACTCTTCAGAACTACTCTTTAGAATTACCCTTTAATGTAACCGTTTTAAACCCATTAGAATTACCCTTTAGAATAACCGTTTTAAACCCATTTGAATTACCCTTTAGAATAACCGTTTCAAACCCATTAGAATTACCCTTTAGAATAACCGTTTCAAACCCATTAGAATTACCCTTTAGAATAACCGTTTTAAACCCATAAGAATTAACCTTTAGAATAACCGTTTCAAACCCATTAGAATTACCCTTAAGAATAACTGTTTCAAACCCATTAGAATTACCCTTCAGAATAACCGTTTCAAACCCATTGGAATTACCCTTTAGAATAACCCTTTAGAATCACCCTTTACAATCACCCTTTAGAATTACCCTTTGGAGTTTAGAACCTTTTAGAATGATCTTTTACAACTCTTCAGAACTACTCTTTGGAAATACTCTTTATAATCACCCTTTAGAATCACCCTTTGGAACTACCCTTTAGAATCACCCTTTAGAATTACCCTTTAGAATTACCTGTTAGAATCACCCTTTAGAATTACCCGTTAGAATTACCCTTTAGAATTACCCTTTAGAATTACCCTTTAGAATCACCCTTGAGAATTACCCTTTAGAATCACCCGTGAGAATCACCCTTTAGAATTACCCTTTAGAATTACCCTTTAGAATCACCCTTTAGAATCACCCTTTTGAATCACCCTTTAGAATCACCCTTTAGAAATACCTTTTTGAATCACCCTTCAGAATCACCCTTTGGAAATACCCTTTCGAATTACCCTTTAGAATCACCCTTTGGAATTACCCTTTTGAATTACCCTTTAGAATCACCCTTTAGAATCACCCTTTGGAATCACCCTTTAGAATCACCCTTAAGAATTATCCTTTAGAATCACCCTTTAGAATCACCCTTTAGAATTACCCTTCAGAATCACCCTTTAGATTCACCCTTTAGAATCACCCTTTAGAATCACCCTTTGGAAATACCCTTTCGAATTACCCTTTAGGATTACCCTTTGGAATTACCCATTAGAACCACCCTTTAGAATTACCCTTCAGAAATACCCGTTAGAATTACCCTTTAGAATCACCTTTTAGAATTACCCTTTATAAATACCCTTTAGAATCACCCTTTAGAATCACCCTTTAGAATTACCCTTTAGAATTACCCTTTACAATCACCCTTTAGAATCACCCTTTGGAATTACCCTTTAGAATTACCCTTTAGAATTACCCTTTAGAATCACCTTTTAGAATTACCCTTTAGAATTACCCGTTAGAATCACCCTTTAGAATCACCCTTTAGAATCACCCTTGAGAATCACCCTTTAGAATTATCCTTTAGAATCACCCTTTAGAATCACCCTTTAGAATCACCCTTTAGAATCACCATTTAGAATCACCCTTTAGAATCACCCTTTAGAATCACCCTTTAGAATCACCCTTTGGAAATACCCTTTCGAATTACCCTTTAGGATTACCCTTTGGAATTACCCTTTAGAAATACGCTTTAGAATCACCCTTTAGAATCACCCTTTAGAATCACCCTTTAGAATTACCCTTTAGAATTACCCTTTAGAATTACCCTTTAGAATTACCCTTTAGAATTACCCTTTAGAATCACCTTTTAGAATTACCCTTTAGAAATACGCTTTAGAATCACCCTTTAGAATCACCCTTTAGAATTACCCTTTAGAATCACCCTTTAGAATTACCCTTTAGAATTACCCTTTAGAATCACCATTTAGAATCACCCTTTAGAATCACCCTTTGGAATTACCCATTTGTATTACCCTTTAGAGTTACCCTTTAGAATTACCCTTTAGAATCTTTTAGAATGATCTTTTACAACTCTTCAGAACTACTCTTTAGAATTACCCTTTAGAATTACCCTTTAGAACAAGCGTTACACCTCGGTCCCCCTTCGGTGAAGTGATGTGAGTTGACAAAGTGGAAGACGCAAGGCGGCCATCTTGGATTTTGATGTGGCGACCTAATTTTCAATGGTGTTCTCCCTTATGCATAGATACACCCACACACCAGATTAGAAGTTAGTAGTTCGTTTATTAGTCCCCTACCAGTGTACATCAGAGGGGACTATAGGTTTGCACTCTGCCCCTCCGTCTGTCAGTCCATCAGTCCGTCAGTCCGTCACGCAAAGAACAGTTTTCCGGACTTTTTTTCTAAACTCTTAATGCTAATGATTTCAAACTTGGTACATGGTTTCCTCATGATAAGTTACAGATCAAGTTCGAACTTCACGACGTTTCGATCATTTTTGACAAAGTTATGGCACTTTGTTTATTCTCGAGTTATCCTCAAGCCGCACCGCGCGCCCTCAGCCTCGTCTCGTGAACGTCAAAAGCGCGACACAGCGCGCGCTTTGGAGAGGGGAGGAGCCAAGCCGAGCAGCATATATATACACATCGATCATTGATCGTGAACCGGAAAATATAATAAATTACTGATATTTAGCGACTCGAAAGGTTCTTTATCAACAACCTATTTTCTCGTGCTTCTGCTGACCTGTCTGCAAGGTGTATAAATCGAAGTCCCGAGTGCGAATCACAGGTGAGCCCGCCCTGAGGTAATTAGAGATTGGGAACGATTCAGAACCTGTGGGGAATTAACCCTTGGTAATTTCCCCAACAGTTTTCCGGACGACAGACTGCCGGTAGGGGACATGGATTGCAGCGCAATACTCAGAATGCTTGTTTTTTTTCAAGATATTTCGCTCACAAGGTTCAGACATATATATGGTGGCGGCCATCTTGGATTTTGACGTGGGTTGCACCCACACACCAAATTAGAATTCGGTCCTTCGCTTGCGCACGCACGCATGCACGCACGCACGCATGCACGCACGGACGGATGGACGCACGCACGCACGGACGGACGCACGGAAGGACGCACGGACGGACGCACACACGGACGGAGGGGAAAACCATAGTCCCCTTTTCGCTCGGCGGTGCGACGGGGGACAATAACCGTTTCAAACCCATTAGAATTACCCTTTAGAATAACCGTTTCAAACCCATTAGAATTACCCTTTAGAATAACCGTTTCAAACCCATTAGAATAACCCTATAGAACCCCCCTTTAGAACTCTCTAGAATTAATCTTTACAATCACCCTTTAGAATTACCCTTTAAAACTACCCTTTTGAACTACCCTTTTGAACTACCCTTTTGAATTACCCTTTATAATTACCCTTTATAACCCATTAGGGGATTGCCCTTTATAACCCATTAGGATTGCCCTTTATAATTACCCTTTATAACCCATTAGGGGATTGCCCTTTATAACCCATTAGGATTGCCCTTTATAACTCATTAGAATTATCCTTTGGAACCCGTTAGAACTAAACCCGTGGGTTAGAAAGATTCTTCTTTTTTTTGACGAAGGAGGGACACAGCCAAATATTGAAGCGGCTCCACCGCTTAAAAATGCGATTATGCAAGGAAATTGAATGGAGAGGAGACGAAAATTTAACCCAGGAGGAGACGAAAATTTAACCCAGGAGGAGACCATTTGGTCCATCGATGCCTGCACAATCTGATACCATGTTAATCCAATCTATCAGTGTATTGATTCAATATCTCCGAGGGGGGTGGAGGCTTGTGGAAGGAGAGAAGTGAGTGAAGGAACAATGGTGCAGGCACAATGATGGATATCACCAGGATGGTCTATAAAAAATACACATTTTATTAATTAATTTATATTTATAAATATTCTACCCCCAATGTTTCTAGTGTTTCTTGTTCTTAACTCAGGCTGTGGCTCCTGGTCCTGTCACCGTCACTGTCCGTTCTGCTGAAAAACCTTCCTCTGCATTTATTTTGTGCGTACCCGTCATTATTTTAATCATCTATATCAGATTACAACATACAGAAAATTGCCCTCTCTAAGAAGTCTTATTTTTTCCATTTCCTAATGATGGAGCTCATTGTGCTCTTAGGAACTTTCAACCCTCTAGAAATTATTATCTACCCTTCCCCAGATCTATGCCTCGTCACAATTCTATCTTGGAGTTGTATGGAGAGTTTATTTGACTTCATGGTCGAGTTTCTGCTCTGACACGCACTGTCAATTGTGGGACATTATATCCAAAGGTGTGTTTCTTTCTTCATGTTGTCCAATCAATTGAACTGGCCACAGGTGGACTTCAATCAATTTGCAGAGGCGTCTCAAGGATGATCAAAGGAAATTGGATGCACCTGAGGTCAATTTGGAATGTCATAGTAAAGGGTTTGAATACTTATTTATTCAAGACATTTCAGTTTTTCATTTTTAATTGATTTGTAAACATTTATAATAAAAGAAACTCCCAAAATCCGGATGTGCAAAGCTGATGCAGACATACTCAAGAAGACTCAAAGCTGTGATCCCTGCCAAAGGAGCTTCTACGAAGTATTGACTCTGACTTGGGGGGCTGAATACTTTTTGTCAATTTGATATTTCTGTATTTCATTTCCAATACATTTGCAAAAATTTCTAAAAACAGCCTATGCACAATAGTGCCAATATTAAGCTAAATAAAGCCCTGCCAAAGGAGCTTCTACGAAGTATTGACTCTGACTTGGGGGGGCTGAATACTTTTTGTCAATTTGATATTTCTGTATTTCATTTTCAATACATTTGTAAAAATTTCTAAAAACAGCCTATGCACAATAGTGCCAATATTAAGCTAAATAAAGCCCTGCCAAAGGAGCTTCTACGAAGTATTGACTCTGACTTGGGGGGCTGAATACTTTTTGTCAATTTGATATTTCTGTATTTCATTTTCAATACATTTGTAAAAATTTCTAAAAACAGCCTATGCACAATAGTGCCAATATTAAGCTAAATAAAGCCCTGCCAAAGGAGCTTCTACGAAGTATTGACTCTGACTTGGGGGGGCTGAATACTTTTTGTCAATTTGATATTTCTGTACTACATTTTCAATACATTTGTAAAAATGTCTAAAAACAGCCTATGCACAATAGTGCCAATATTAAGCTAAATAAAGCCCTGCCAAAGGAGCTTCTACGAAGTATTGACTCTGACTTGGGGGGCTGAATACTTTTGTCATTTTGATATTTCTGTACTACATTTTCAATACATTTGTAAAAATGTCTAAAAACAGCCTATGCACAATAGTGCCAATATTAATGTATCCCTCTTTCCCCACTAGCCTGGTATTGGCTTAATGGTTAAGGTGGCTAGCTTGAGATCTCAAGGTTCTGAGTTCATAGCCCCTGTCATGTCATTGAATTAACACCAGGTGGGTTGACTCAGCCTGTCATTCTTCCGAGGTCGATTAAATGAGTACCAGCTTACTGGGATGAATGAGCCATTGGAGCATCCAGTGTCGGAGTGGCGACCCGTCCAGGATTGTGTCCAATAGCCAAGAAACTGCTTCGGCAGCTCTGTGTATCTGAAGATGCAAAAATGAGTGGTCTTCTTTCCCCACTGCTTATAGGTACCTATCCAATTCCAATTCAAAATCATCCACTTTTTCTGCTGCCACCGCCTTTCTATGGAGACCATTCCATGTTACACTTACTACTCTCTAATCATCGGCACCTGGCCTGACCCAAATGAGTTGTTAAAGATATCGACTGACATCACTGCTCTGCCACCTCCTTCAATACTCGGGGATGTTTTATCTCAGCATTCTTAACTGTATAATATATGGCCTCCAGTCCTGTGCCTGGACCTCCTCTAAAAGCCCTTCCTCACCCCCGAGATAGGCTTTCTCAGCTATTGGTAAATCCCCAGACTATTCCTGTGTAAATGTTGAAGCAATATAAGGATTTAATGATTGCAATCTCATTTTTATCCCTAACCAACTTCGCTGTGCTATTTCTCAACGGACCAACACTTGTCTTAACCTGTTCTTTACTCCTTAATTGTGTAGCTAAATAATACCTTGTTATTATATTTAATACAAGCTGGAAGCCCCTGGTAAAACTCCACGATAGGAAAAGAAAAGGAGGCCATTTTTCTTGCCCTGATTGGAAGAGCTCGAAAAAAATCATATTTCTTAACAGCAAAGACATCCTCGATTCATATCGGTACCTGGATTCAGTTCATTTTATGCATATGAAAGCACCGATCCTGGGCTCATATTAAACAATTGGTTCATTTTACACAATGAAAGTACCGATCCTGGATTCAAATTGGTACATCAGTTAATTTTACACAATGAAAGTACCAATCCATGGTTCATATTGGTACCTGGATTCAGTTCATTTTATGCATATGAAAGTACCGATCCTGGGCTCATATTAGACAATTGCTTCATTTTACACAATGAAAGTACCGATCCTGGATTCAAATTGGTACCTCAGTTAATTTTACACAATGAAAGTACCAATCCATGGTTCATATTGGTACCTGGATTAAGTTCATTCTATGCATATGAAAGTACCGATCCTGGGCTCATATTAGACAATTGGTTCATTTTACACAATGAAAGTACCGATCCTGGATTCAAATTGGTACCTCAGTTAATTTTACACAATGAAAGTACCAATCCATGGTTCATATTGGTACCTGGATTCAATTCATTTTATGCATGTGAAAATACTGATCCTGGCTTCATATTAGACAATTGGGTCATTTTACACAATGAAAGTACCGAACCTGGATTCAAATTGGTACCTTAGTTAATTTTACACAAATAATGTACCAATCCATGGTTCATATTGGTACCTGAAGTCAGTTCATTTTACACAATGAAAGTACCGATCCTGGATTCAAATTGGTACCTTAGTTAATTTTACACAATGAAAGTACCAATCCATGCTTCAGATAGGTACCTCAGTTAATTTTACACAATGAAAGTACCAATCCATGGTTCATATTGGTACATTAGTTCATTTTACGAAACGAAAGTACTGATACTTGGTTCATATTGGTACCTTAATACATTTTACACAATTAAAGTACCAATCCATTGTTCATATTGGTACCTGGATTCAGTTCATTTTGGACAGTTCATGTGAAAGTACTGATCCTGGCTTCATATTAGACAATTGGTTCATTTTACACAATGAAAGTACCGAACCTGGATTCAAATTGGTACCTTAGTCAATTTTACACAAAGAATGTACCAATCCATGGTTCATATTGGTACCTGAAGTCAGTTCATTTTATGCATATGAAAGTACCGATCCTAGGTTAATATTGGACAATTGGTTCATTTTACACAATGAAAGTACCGATCCTGGATTCAAATTGGTACCTTAGTTAATTTTGCACAATGAAAGTACCAATCCATGGTTCATATTGGTACCTTAGTAAATTTTACACAATGAAAGTACCGATCCTGGATTCAAATTGGTTCCTTAGTTAATTTTACACAAGTACCAATACATGGTTCATGTTGGTACCTTAGTACATTTTACACAATTAAATTACCGATCCTCGGTTCATAATGGTACGTTGGTTAATGTTACACAATGAAACGTCCGCATTGATAAAGAATGAAATGCTGCTCTCAACAACAATATTTATCAGCTGTTAAAAGGCAAAGGCGATTCTCCTTTAATGTATGCATTGGGTGCATGGTGTGTACATTAAATGCTGCTTTTGTTGTTTTAAAACATGGCCTACATTCTGTTGTGAATTTATGATGGTTTAAGGATGTAAATAAAGAAGAGGAAGATAGAATGGGTGTTGGGAGGTCCTCCTGGACACCACAAATGCAGCAGGGAAATGATCAAACCTCATTGGCACATCGGTTTCACAAATTGCTTTCTCCCATAATCTCCCTTTGGGCTCACCTACCTGATGCTGGTTTTTGCACAAGAATATCAATGAAAAAGAATGGATTCCAAGCCAAGCCGTTGATCAGAGCATGTTCACCGTCGTGAGAAATGAGATGCACCTGCTGTTTTGAGCGTTAACCCTTCATCAGAGCAAAAACAATGCGCTCTTACAGGATGCGCAAAATGGTCACATTCTACTCTGATCAAGCGCCAATGCTGAAACGTCAGTCGCATATCATTTTCCATGGTGGTGATTCACTCTCATAAACTTTTGATTAGCAAGGAGAAAAAGACATAAAATGTCACAGCCCCCGTGGTTTTAGTAATTTTGCTTTGCAGAGTTAAGGGCCTAGCCCATATTTACAAGATGTATGTGTATGATAGCATGTACTGTGCTAGTGCCAAGTTTGACCAAAATCGGAACATGCATGTCCGAGAAATGGTTGGGTACACGTTTAAGTAACGAAATGGCCGCCAGTCGCCCATGTTGGATCTGATCTCGAAAAAACATGACGTGCATATGCAACCCATCATTCATTATCCGAGTGCCAAGTTTGAACGAGATCGGTAAATGAATGTCCGAGAAATACTGATGGTGTATTCAACATTGGATTTTTACAACTAAATTGGCCGCCAGTCGGCCATCTTTGATCGAATTGCGGAACAAAATGATGTGCATAGTATGTATACCGTCATGCGTTGCATTTGTGTGCCAAGTATAAACAAAATTGGTCCATACATGTCCAAGATATGGCTACGGACGGACGGACGGAAGGAAGCATGGACAGACGAGACCCAATCCAGAAGCCCCCGTTTCGGATTAAGTCCAACGGGGGCTAATAACTCCATTGTTGTCCACCGATGGACAACTTGGTCATCTTGTCCACAGTTGTCCACTTGGTTATCTTGTCCACCGATGAATACACTTCACATAGACAATAATTTTATTGATTTATTATTATTTATTAATCATTTTATTATTTTATATCATAAATTAATAATAATTTTATTGTACGCGTATTGTGTACAATAAAAAGATGCAACTCACAGCAATGGAGCACAGTAGAAAATTGTAAGGTATCTCGACAAACTACGATCGATTGTAGCACACGTTTATTCACTCTGCCGATACAGGCCCGATTCACTGCAGCGCCATCCGAGCTGAGCGTAGGGATACAATGCGGTCCCGGTGTAGGGATACAACGGTGAATATTTGCAGCTTCATACATGACATCCTCCCCTTTAAGTCCAAAATTACCAAGAGCAATACGTGTTAGATGTCCAGAATTGACATTTCAAAAGCAACATTTCCAAAACATGTGAAACTATGTGTGCAAACGATTATGAGAATAATGAAAATACGTGAAAATAGAACATGTGTCAACGTGAAAATAGAACATGTGTCAACGTGAAAATAGAACATGTGTCAACATGAAAATAGAACATGTGTCAACGTGAAAATAGAACGTGTGTCATCGTGAAAATAGAACGTGAAATGTGTAAATAGAACGTGTGTCATCGTGAAAATAGAACATGTGTCAACGTGAAAATAGAACGTGTGTCATCGTGAAAATAGAACGTGTGTCAACGTGAAAATAGACATCTTCAAAGATTCAACCGGTCGGGTGCTTTTCTCTCACACATTGAGCATCGCGGTGTACCAGTGGATACAGAGTCCGAGGTGATCCCTTTGGGTGGCAGTGTACCAGTGGATACAGAGTCCGAGGTGATCCCTTTGGGTCCCGGTGGACCAGTGGATACATAGTCCGAGGTGATCCCTTTGGGTGGCGGTGTACCAGTGGATACAGAGTCCGAGGTGATCCCTTTGGGTCGCGGTGTACCAGTGGATACAGAGTCCGAGGTGATCCCTTTGGGTCGCGGTGTACCAGTGGATACAGAGTCCGAGGTGATCCCTTTGGGTGGCGGTGTACCAGTGGATACAGAGTCCGAGGTGATCCCTTTGGGTGGCGGTGTACCAGTGGATACAGAGTCCGAGGTGATCCCTTTGGGTCGCGGTGTACCAGTGGATACAGAGTCCGAGGTGATCCCGTTGGGTCACGGTGTACCAGTGGATACAGAGTCCGAGGTGATCCCTTTGGGTCGCGGTGGACCAGTGGATACAGAGTCCGAGGTGATTCATTTGGTCTCCACGAAGGATGCAGCGTTCGCAGAGGTTTTCGGGGCATCCGAGCCGGCTGGAGCGGCCGGCAGTGGCGAGTCGAACTGTTCTGACTGTGACGATGCTGCAGGCTCTATCGACTCACAGTGACGGTAGGTTATGTGGTCCTGATGTCGACGAATTTCGCGGCCCTCCTGTAGGCGAATCACGCAGGACAGTGGACCTGGCTTCTCGGTGATGTCCCCCGGTAGCCACGTCGCACCTGCACCAAAATTTCGGGCAAACACTGGATCTCCAATGTTGATACAGCGACTGTTGGACGTCTTATCGTGCACCAACTTTTGATTAAGCTGGCTCTGATAAACGTTTGATGATATGTCTGGTTTGAGATTGTCAAGTGTCGATCTCAAGTGTCGTTTCATCAATAACTCAGACAGAGCTGCACCGGTTGTTGATTGTGGCGTGATGCGGTATTTGAACAGGAGATGAGAAAGCTGTTTCCAGGTTTCCCTCCTGAAGTTTCTGCAATCCGGATTTGATGATTCCCACGGATCGTTCGGCCAAGCCATTTGAAGCCTGGTGATGTGGGCTGACAAACTTATGTTTGATGCCGTTCCGACGTGTGAACTCTGCAAACTCGGAACTGGAAAAACATGAACCGTTATCACTCACGATCATCCTGGGCAGACCATGAGTGGCGAAACAGCGTCTGAGTCTTTCGATGACAATGGCTGACGTAGTACCACGCGTCACATAGGCATCAATCCATTTTGTGTGCGCGTCCGTAATTATTAGAATCATGCTGCCGTTAATAGGCCCGGCATAATCGAGATGTAGGCGATGCCACGGTTCGCTGGGCCATTCTCAGGGATGCAGTGGCGCTTTCGCAGGTGTATTCCTGGTGCTCTGGCAGGGGTAACAATGTCGAACATGATGTTCGATATCAGCATCAAGATTCGGCCACCACACATAGTTTCTAGCGAGTGACTTCATCTTCACAGTCCCTGGGTGACAGTCATGGATTTCATCCATGACCCTGGAATGCAGATTTTCCGGGATCACGACACGACATCCCCAGAGTAGGTAACCATTTTCAACGCTGAGTTCGTTTTTACGTGCTTTAAAAGCCGCAAAATCTGGGTCACCATCAGGTAGCAAATGCCATCCAAGCTGTACAGCCTGGACAGTTCTGGACAGAACGGGGTCTCGTCGAGTATGAGTGCAGATCTGGCCGGAATCGACAGTACAATCTTCCAGATGATCCGTCAGTGCGATAATGGATCCTGGTGTAGCCGAATCATCAACCGATTCTGGAAGGGGTAACCGACTCATGGCATCTGCATTTGTGATAGACGAACCGGGCTTATAACATATGGTGTAGTCATAAGCAGCGAGAAACAGGGACCAGCGGATGATCCTGGGCGGTAGTGTGTCAGATGTCACCTTAGTTGGACCAAACAGACTGATCAGCGGCTTGTGATCAGTGCGAATCGTGAAATGATGTCCACGGAGGTAATGGCGAAATTTGCTGAGGCCGAAAACGATTCCCAATCCTTCCTTGTCAAGTTGGGAATAGTTCTTCTCTGCCGGGGACAACATTCTGGATGCAAATGCAACAGGTCTTTCCGTACCATCAGGCATCACGTGTGATAATACACTCCTCACTCCATACCGACAGGCATCGCATGTCAGCCCAAGATCCTTCTCTTGATCAAAATGAACGAGAACATTGGACGATTTGAGCAGATCCTTGGAGGTCTGGAATGCTGATTGTTCAGTGGATCCCCAGCTCCAGGAGACTCCTTTCCTCAAAAGCCGATAAAGGGGGCCCAAAACGTCGGTCACATTTGGGATGTAACGACCATAGAACTGAAGCAAACCGAGGTATGACTTCAATTCGGTCACGTCTCATGGAGCAGGAGCATCCTTGATAGCTCGGACTTTTTCATCTGTCGGGTGTAGACCCTCGGCATCAATCGTATGACCCAGGTACGTGACTGATGGCACCATAAACTTGCACTTGTCTCGACGCAAATGTAGGCCGGAGTCCGAAATCTTCTTCAGAACTCTATCCAGGTTTTGTAGATGTTCCGCGTCCATACGACCAGTAACCAGAATATCATCCTGGTAACAAACGACGTTGCGTTCGGCGGCAAACAAACTGTCCATGACACGCTGATAAATTCCAGGTGCAGATTTCACTCCAAAACTAAGTCGGTGGTACCTGTACAACCCACGATGTGTATTGATGGTAAGATACTGTTTCGAATTATCGTCCAAGCGGAGCTGTAGATAGGCGGATTTGAGATCGAGTTTCGTAAAAGTCTTGCCTCCCGTGAGACGAGCATAGAGGTCTTCGATCCTCGGGATTGGATATTTATCCAATGAAGAACACTTGTTCACGGTCATTTTATAATCTCCACATATGCGGATGGACTGGTCTGATTTTATGACCGGAACGATGGGCGCCGCCCATTCGGCATACTGGATTTGCTCGATGATCCCCAGATTTTCAAGATGATCCAGTTCCTTGTCAATCCGCTCCCGCAGAGCGAAAGGGACTGGGCGAGCTCTGCAAAATATAGGATTGGCATCCCGGTCAACACTGAGTTTAGCAGTATGTCCTTTCAAGGTTCCAAGCTCATCCTTGAAGACATCCGGGTACGTATCCAGCACATTTTTGAGTGTGTATGCTGCGGTAGGAGAAACGTTGGCTGCCTGGAGTTGATGAATGCTTTTCCACTTCAGTCGAATTATGCTCAACCAGTTCCTGCCGAGTAAGGAAGGGCCCTTTCCAGGAATGACGATCAGGGGTAGGTGAAACTCACGGTTATCGTAGCCCACCGTGACGTCACATGTACCGCAGGGAACAATCTTCTCACCTGCATAGGTGGAGAGTCCATAGGTAGTAGGTTTCAGATGTGGTCGGTCAGCATCACTCCACAGATTTGTGAAAACAGCATGGCTGATGAGCGAGACGGCCGCACCGATGTCGACCTCCATTTGCAATGGTCGATTGTTGACGACAACAGTGGCAAGAAGAGGGTCCCGCTTATGGTGAGAATCAATATGAAGCAGGTCATACGATTCTGAGTTGTCGGAAACAGAGCTCACCTGGTCAAGCTCAGGTTCATCCGAACCGATGAACTGATAAATCTTCTTGTCAGCAGCTTTCTCTTTTCCCGATTTGCGAGTGATGCAAGCTGGAGCAATATGGCCAGTTTTCGAACAGAAATGGCAGGTCGCATCTTTGAACCGACACGTCTCCGGAGGGTGCTTTCCGTTGCACCGAAAACATTTGTTGTGTGTTTGAGACTGCACTGGCTTCTGACGAGGAGACTTGTTCCAACGTTTTGGCTGATCATGATCCAACCGATTCACAGCAGGGCTGGTACCAGACGAGCGAGTGGCACCGATGCTTGTGGCGTTGCGTTCAGCACTTTCCATGGAAATGGCGGTGTCTCTGGCATTTTGGAACGCCAGTCTTCTCTCAGCAAGCAGGCATCTACGAGTGCGGCCATCGGACATGCCAACCACCAGCAAATCACGGAGCATGTCATCAATCGTGTCCCCAAACTCACGCAGATGTGACCGTTTTTTGAGGTGTGCAATGAAATCTGCGATCGACTGACCTTGATGCTGTCTGCACATGTAAAAATTAAACCGACCCAGGATGACTGAAGGAGGTGGATTACAATGTTCCTTCAATGCGGCCTTGAGCTCTGCATACGTGAACTCTTGGATTGTCCGAGGACGAATCAGGTTTTTAACGAGTGCGACCGTCTCACCCCCGCAAACGGACAGGAAGACGGCCTTCATCCGGGCTTCGGTCGCGATGTCGTTCGCCTCGAAGTAGAAAGACAACCGCTCAGAGTACGTGTCAAAATCTCCCTCATGAGGGTCGAATTCATCGATATGGCCGAAAGAAGACATGGTCTAGATGTTTATCCTCGTCGCCATGTAAGGTATCTCGACAAACTACGATCGATTGTAGCACACGTTTATTGACTCTCCCGATACAGGCCCGATTTACCGCAGCGCCATCCGAGCTGGGGCGTAGGGATACAACGCGGTCACGGTGTAGGGATACAACGGTGAATATTTGCAGCTTCATACATGACAAAAATTACAGTTTCTGTGGGTGCAAGAACATCTTGCATTCATGGCCGTTCTCAATACCAAAAACTTTTGATGAGACAACTTGGTGCTAATTAATCTGTAATTTAATTTGTTGTCACGTGTTCATTTACCTGAAAAGTCTGATGGAACAGTTACTTAAAAAACGAAAATATACGTCATGACGTCATGACGTCGAAGTGTGTCGTTCTAGTTTGAAGTATATATCGGTTGGTCACGTGTTATTCTGTCTGTCTGTTTATCTGTCTGTCTGTCAATGTTTGTCTGTCAATCGCCTACAGATCACAATTTAAAACCGATCTTCACTAAAATTTACCAAAAGGTAGAGTTCGTCTTAAGCACGAAGGCTGTTGATTTTCCTGTAAAAAGGTCAACATAGGCCAGAGGTCAACAACATTGTTATACAGTATTTCTAAAATCATCAATTTTCATCCGATTGACTTGAAATTTGAAGAGGATTTGTATATCAGGTCAGTGAATTCAATCATCAATTATTTTGAGGTCAAAATAGGCCAAAAGGTCAACATAGGCCAAAGGTGGACAACTTAGGTGGAATTTCTAAAATCTTCAATTTTCATCTGATTGACTTGAAATTTGAACAGGATTTGCATATCAGATCAGTGAATTCTACCACCAATTATTTTTGATGTCAAAAGGTCAATAAGGTCCGAATTTCTAAAATCGTCCATTTTCATCTGAATAACTTGAAATTTGAAGAGCATTTGCATATTTTGTCATCAAATTCAACCACCAATTATTTTTAAGGTCAAATTTGTTTCAACAATTTTCAAGTATCATGCTCAGCCCAACATCTTTCTTGTTACTTACAAAACGACATCTTTCTTGTTACTTGCAAAACGACATCTTTCTTGTCAATGATTTTTTAGCTCACCTGGAATGAAGTTCAGGGGAGTTTATGCGATGGCGCGTTGTGCGTCCATCAGTTCATCCGTAAACACTTGCAACTTCTTCTCCGAAACCGCTGATGGGATTGTGACCAAATTTGACACAAATAAATGATGTATGTTGTGTTGTGACTAAAGTTTGTTCACGGAATTTAAAAAAGTTGTGGTCTAAGGGGGTCTACCAGGGGTCAAAGTGGATCCAGGTTTGACCCCCAAAAATAGGAATTTGCTTTTTCCTCTGAAACTACAAACACTATTTCGATGAAACCTTAGCATAACCTTCACCATCCGTGATGTACCAAAGTTTCTTCACGGCATGAAAAATCGAGTCGAGTCCTGAGGGGTCTACTGGGGGGAGGGAGGGGGGGGGGGAGGTGAGTTGCCCCCCAAAATAGGTATTTTTTTGTTTGTTTGTTTAAAGTCTTATGATTACGTTAGTATGTTAGTCAGTGCAGTATACTATTTATTCTACTAGGTGAGTGCCAGGGGTATTTCCCCTATGTTTTAAGTATATTGGTCGGTCTTGTGCATTATCACTTGGCCCAAATTTTTTTTTGGGACAAGTATGTTGATCTCTCCGGTTTGTGTGTTTGTGTGTCCGCTCACCTATTCTTGTCTACAGGTCACAATTTTAAACCGATCTTCACGAAACTTCACCAAATGGAAGAGTTTGTGGTCCGACAGAATCCTTTTTTTTTTTTTTGATGAACAGGTCAACATAGATGGTTTTTCACGGTTTTTCAGACGAAAATTGATGATTTGAGAAGTTTCACCTTGAGTTGACCTTTGACGTTTTGACCTCAAAAAATAGTTTGTGTCCTAATTCAGTTGTTACGGATCCCGGATTTAGGTGAATTACTATTCATGTCATTGCTTATTAATGTTTATTCTATTAAAGGTTGTTGTGGTTAAATGGTTAGGGAGGCTCCGGATAACAGGAGACCGGAAACGGGATAGTGAACCGGAAGAGGAAAAGACACGAGGTCCTGGAGAAGTGGCTATCTTCTTCTTCCTCGCCCAGCTCCGATGCGAGCGGTGTCGATATTGAGCAGCGTGGGGAACGCTGCGTTTGAAAGCCCGTCTGGCGAGAGGAGTTACCTGCGCGGGGTAATTACCGGTTACGCGTCAAGTTGCCGTGGGTTCGTGCATGGAACCAAGCGTCCGGCACAGTTCGCCTCAACGTCTACAAGGACGCATACGGGTCGCACCTTGGGCCTCACGCACTTTGCGAGCCGCGCCTTGCTTTGCCCGCTTTGCTTTGCAAGGAGGTGTGCGCTGCAGCAGCTGTTCCCGGTACGCGACGTGCACGTTTGGAGCACGTCAGCCAGGGGTTCGTTCAACCGCCGGTGTGCGGAGAGGTCGACCTTCACCTTGGTCTGGAGGGGCCCAGAGACATTGTGAGGGACAGTGACCATTGAGGGGTAGTGAGTGGGGAAAGGGGGGAAATATATGAGATGGCCATCTTAGTAATATTGGTGATTGATTGTTGATGGTTGTTGATTGATTGGGGAATATATTATTGAGTAATCCGGATCCTTGGTGTGGGGTTCCTTATTGACTTGAATTATTGTGTCTTTCATATTGATTGCGCCACGAAAGCGTATAAATCAGAGATCTTTCTGGCGGGGTCCTCCGACGGTCCGGGGGTCACCAAGACCAGGTAGTTACCGGGAGGACCACGTAACAGAAATTGGGGGCTCGTCCAATTGAATTTCGGGATCTAAAATTGTATAACATAATAAAATAATAATTTTTATTAATTAAAATTAATTAATTAATTATTAATTGGTAAATTTTTGAGAAATTGTGGTAAAGTCTTGGGTGAAGGTTAACAGGTGTTAACGATAGTCACCATGGCGTTTGTTGCACAGAACTTTGCGGTAACACCTAGTGAGGCACAGTTCTGAGCGTTACTAAAAGCGGACCTCTTGAAGTTGGCCAAACATTTTAACTTGGAGGTCCGAACTAATTTGAGGAAGGCAGAGTTGCAGACCACGGTGATACAATCTATGGTGGGATTAGGAACATGGGACGAGTTAGCCTGGCAGTGGCTACCCGAAGAACCAGAAGACGTTGAGCTCCGGAAACTGGAGTTGCAATTACGGAGCCAGGAACGGATCAAAGAAGAGGAAAGGAAAGCAGAAGAGAGGAGAGAAGAGAAACAAGCAGAGGAAAGGAGAGTGGAACGAGAACTCCAGGAAAGGTTAAAAGAAGAAGAAAGGAAAGCGGAAAAGGCAAGAGCAGAAGAAGAAAGGAAAGCAGAAAAGGAAAGAGCAGAAGAGGAAAGGAGAGCAGAAGAGAGGAGAGAAGAGAAACAAGCAGAGGAAAGGAGAGTGGAACGAGAACTCCAGGAACGGATCAAAGAAGAAGAAAGGAAAGCAGAAAAGGAAAGAGCAGAAGAAGAAAGGAAAGCAGAAAAGGAAAGATCAGAAGAGGAAAGGAAAGCAGAAAAGGAAAGAGCAGAAGAAGAAAGGAAAGCAGAAAAGGAAAGAGCAGAAGAAGAAAGGAAAGCAGAAGAGAGGAGAGAAGAGAAACAAGCAGAGGAAAGGAGAGTGGAACGAGAACTCCAGGAAAGGGTAGAAGGGAGAAAAGCAGAGGAGAGGAGAGCTGCAAGGCTCAAGGGAACTCGAAGCAGAGGAGAGAAAAGCCGAAAGGGAATTAAAGGAACGTGACATGGCGCTTCAGCAAGAAATTAAATTCAAGGAGCTGGATTTAATGAGAGAACGGGGAGAGGTACCACCCTTGCTGACGGGGTCGACACCTAGCCAGAAAACCTGGGATGTGGGCAGACATGTGAGGCTGGTTCCCCCCTTCAGTGAAAAGGAAGTCACTCAATTTTTTCCACACTTTGAAAAAGTGGCTCGACAGTTAAACTGGCCGGAGGAGGCCTGGACCATACTAGTGCAAAGTGTGCTGGTGGGTAAAGCTCAAGAGATTTATTCGGTGCTACCAATGGACCAATGTGCAGATTATGAGGTATTGAAGAAGCACATCCTCAAAGCCTATGAGTTGGTTCCTGAAGCTTACCGGCAAAAATTCAGGAATGCCAGGAAGAGGGAGAGTGAGACCCATGTGGAGTTTGCCAGAGTGAAAGAAAACATGTTTGATCGGTGGTGTGAGTCGAAAGGAGTCGGGAACGACTTCGAAGCATTGCGTGACCTGATGCTGGTGGAGGAATTTCAACAGTGTGTCCACGAGGACATCAAAGTGTACCTGCAGGAAAAGAAAGTACCAAAGTTGTGGGACGCAGCCACCATGGCAGATGATTATGCCTTAACACACCGGATAGGGGTCCACACACCTAGCTCCTCGCCTAGACTTCAGCAGGGGAGTTATGGAACACCCGGTGCGGAGAACGACAATACATGGCGGCGGCCTCGAGAGGATTATGGGGACAACGCGGATACCCCAACTGTTCGAAATCAGAGGGCTATGGGCCCAAGACAAACTAAATTTCCTGGGGGGCCCGAGGCAGACCACGAGTTTTTCCTCCGGGCCTACTTGCGCCTTTTGCAAAAAACCTGGACACTTGATGTCCAGTTGTTACCTCATGAAAAGGGACAACCCAGAGCGGAGTCCGACTATTACAACTCCGAATGCGATGGCTCGCGTAATAAATCGCCCACAGAAGAGTTACCAACCATTTATTTATGAGGGGTTTGTCTCACTCGAGGGAGACTTGACTAACCCAAGACCTGTTAGGGTATTGAGGGACACAGGAGCCCATCAATCCTTAATGCTTGAAGGCATTTTGCCATTGTCAAAGAGTACCGCAACTGGTGATAGTGTTCGGTTACAAGGGATCGGTGGCTGTGTTAGTGCCCCACTTCATGTTATCCATTTGGAATCCGATTTGGTGTCAGGACCGGTCACCGTCGGTTTGCAAGCCACGCTTCCTGTAGAGGGAGTATCTGTCATTATCGGGAATGATTTGGCCGGGGGGCAAATTTATGGTAACCCGAGGGTGGGTAAAGAGCACCGCAGGGGAAATAACACCACCCCAGCTCGGGATGGCGACAAAAGTGCCAAGTTATTTGTAGGGGGACTGAACTTCAACACAGAGGAAGAAGTTCTGACCTCTGTCTTCAACAGATATGGGCCGCTGGTGGAAGTGCGGGTGGTAAAAGACAGGGAAACGCAACGGTCAAGAGGGTTCGGCTTTGTCACGTTTGCAAGCACAAAAGACGCCAGGGAGGCAGAGAAGAATTGGAATGGTAAGGATTTGGAGGGGCGGACCATAACAGTAGGGAAGGCATTTCGTAGGCGTCGAGAGGTCTACAGAAGAGGACCACTTGGCGGTAGTTTTGGTGTTGGCAGCAGCCGATATTACTATGGAGGCTCCCAGAGTTACGGCATCTCCCGAAAGAATGATTGGCAGAGGACTGGCCGAGAAGGAGACCGCCAGTCAGGTGACTGCTGGGACAAGGGGTCCCACCGTAACTGTTAGGAGTCCGGAGAAGTTGAAGCACTCTATATATGGCGGAGCCGCCGAGCCTGGGCTCCTACACGGGCTAACCGTGAACGCCACGTTCTTAAAAGGCGTCCCGGTAGGGAACGTTCCTGCACGGACTAACCGTGAACTCCACGTTCTTAAAGGCATCCATGTAATGAACTTTCCTCCCCGGACTAACCATGAACCCCACATTCCTTAAGGCGTCCATGTAGTGAGTACTCAGCTGGGCCTCCATCCAAGAGCAACTAGAAGTTGTTGACGCTTGGTCTAGAGGGAATTACCTTGGAATCTCTGGGGGGTTTTGGTGAAAGTTTGTTGCTTTATTTTTGAGATGCGATAATTGTGCCCGGGGGGAACTGATGATTTGGGGTATCGGGTTTGTTTATCAAAGTTGGCCGGCACAGAAAGTTTTCGCGGGGTTCAAACTTTCGTTCTTGAAGGGGGGGAGTGTTACGGATCCCGGATTTAGGTGAATTACTATTCATGTCATTGCTTATTAATGTTTATTCTATTAAAGGTTGTTGTGGTTAAATGGTTAGAGAGGCTCCGGATAACAGGAGACCGGAAACTGGATAGTGAACCGGAAGAGGAAAAGACACGAGGTCCTGGAGAAGCGGCTATCTTCTTCTTCCTCGCCCAGCTCCGACGCGAGTGGTGTCGATATTGAGCAGCATGGGGAATGCTGCGTTTGAAAGCCCGTCTGGCGAGAGGAGTTACCTGCGCGGGGTAATTACCGGTTACGCGTCAAGTTGCCGTGGGTTCGTGCACGGAACCAAGCGTCCGGCACAGTTCGCCTCAACGTCTACAAGGACGTGTATGGGTCGCGCTTTGGGCCTCGCGCGCTTTGCGAGCCGCGCCTTGCTTTGCCCGCTTTGCTTTGCAAGGAGGTGTGCGCTGCAGCAGCTGTTCCCGGTACGCGACGTGCACGTTTGGAGCACGTCAGCCAGGGGTTCGTTCAACCGCCCGTGTGCGGAGAAGTCGACCTTCATCTTGGTCTGGAGGGGCCCAGAGACATTGTGAGGGACAGTGACCATTGAGGGGTCGTGAGTGGGGAAAGGGGGGAAATATATGAGATGGCCATCCTAGTAATATTGGTGATTGATTGTTGATGGTTGTTGATTGATTGGGGAATATATTATTGAGTAATCCGGATCCTTGGTGTGGGGTTCCTTATTGACTTGAATTATTGTGTCTTTCATATTGATTGCGCTACGAAAGCGTATAAATCAGAGATCTTTCTGGCGGGGTCCTCCCACGGTCCAGGGTTCACCAAGACCAGGTAGTTACCGGGAGGACCACGTAACATTGACCTTTGACGTTTTGACCTCAAAAAATAGTTTGTGTCCTAATTCAGTGAGGCACTATGCAAGTGCTGTTAAATTTTCCAATTCAATCGGATGAAAATTGACGGTTTTTCGGATGAAAATTGATGATTTAGGAAGTTTAACCTTGAGTTGACCTTTGACCCTTTGACCTCAAAACTAGTTGGTTTTCCAATTTAGTGACTCAATATACAATTGCTGTTCAGTTTTCAAGTCAATCGGATTAAAAATGGCGATTTTAGAAATTTGACCTCCAGATGACCTTTGGCCTTTAGTCTTTCGTCTTTAGTGTGACTCGAAGACAATTCTGTCATTTACCACACATTATCTGATCATACACAATCAATAGGCTTCTCAATTGTGACGACCTCTACAACTTGGTGAAGTTTCATGACGATCGGTTTAGAATTGTGACCTGAAGGCCGGTGACAAACAAACAGACAAACAGACAAACAAACAGCCAAACAAACAAACAAACAAACAAACAAACAGACAAACAAACAGACAAACAAACAAACAAATAGACAGACAAACAAACAGACAAACAAAAAGACAAACAGACAAACAGACAAACAAACAAGAAAGAGCAATCAGAGATTGCAAACCCTGGCCAGGATGTATTTTCAGTGATTTTAAAGGCTTTTGTGTTAAAACAAATATGGCGGCCGAACCACGTGACAGATGATGTCATCATTTTTTTTTTCGAAACTAATTTATACCTAGATTATGCTCAATAGATTTCATCTTGATCGGATGAAGTTTTGTACTTGTCAAATTATGACGTCATAATGGAGGCACCTATGACATCATCATTAACATATTTTATTCCCCAATGGAGAGTTCTTTACAATGAGCCATCTCTCAATTTTTCTATTCATCGTTTTTGGAGATATAGAGGTGCAAAGTTTTCGATTTTTCAAAGATGGCGGCCGAACCACGTGACATATGACGTCATAATTATCATTAAAAAATTATACAGGTGGAGTAGCACCTATGGTGAAAATGTCCTATCAATCGGAGCAACGGTTGCAGAGAAAATCATATTTAATCCATGTGGACAAACAAACAGACAAACAGACAAACAAACAGACTCAAATGCAATACCCTCTCCTCTGGCGAGGGTAACAAACAACCAGACAAACAAACAGACAAACAAACAGACAAACAGACAAACAAACAGACAAACAGACAGAATAATAAACGCAACATGGAATCTTGTGGTGAGGCTGTTGCCCAGAAACAACTTGCCTTCGTCTCCTGGAAAGCAAATCCAACGGAAGGAAATCTCATTTCCTTTCAGAAAGCCCGAAACAAGTGTGTGTCCACCCTCAGGAGAGCCAGGAAACAATATCTCTCTGTTCTCAAGCCCGAACTCTCTTATCTGTCCCCCTCTTCCAAATCCTGTTGGCGTCTGGTCAAATCTGTTTCTGGTGTTTGTTCCCCCTCCATTCCCTCCCTTCCCTCAAACGGCTACACAGCTGACTCCGCACGTGAAAAAGCTGAATGCCTCAACTCTGTGTTTGCCTCTAAATCTTGTGTCCCAAACCCATCCCTCTCTGTACCCACCATACCCAGTCGTACCCAGCTGCTCGTGGACTCCGTGTCCTTTCCTCCTGACAAGGTGGAAAAGTTTCTGTCAACCCTCGACTCTGATTCTGCAACTGGACCTGACGGCATCAGCCCACGGGTCCTAAAATCCTGTTCTTCCGCTCTTTCACTCCCTCTCTCTGTTCTCTTCGCCCTCTCTTTTGCTCAAGGTCAACTGCCATCTGCTTGGAAATCAGCCAACATCACCGCTTTACACAAAAAGGTGCAAAAACAGATCTTAGCAACGACAGACCAATCAGCCTTCTCCCAATTATCAGCAAAGTCATGGAATCCATCTTTGCTTCGGATATGAAATCTTTCCTCTTCTCCAATGGCTTGATCTCTGATCATCAATTTGGTTACAGACCAGGTCACTCTACTCTGGACATGCTGCTTCTGCTGTCTCAACAATGGATGGAGGTCCTCATTGCCAAACAGGAAATTAGAGCTGTCTCCCTCGACATATCACATGCCTTCGATACGGTCTGGCACCCCGCTCTGCTCACCAAACTCTCCTCCTTTGGTTTCCATGGAAATCTCCACGCATGGCTGGCGGACTTCCTCTCTAGTCGTAGTAAACGTGTGGCCCTGAATGGGTTTCTCTCGTCTCCTCTTCCTGTTCAGGCTGGAGTTCCCCAAGGCAGTGTTCTGGGGCCTGTGCTTTTTCTGGTCTTCATCAATGATCTCTCTGACTCTCTTGAAAATCCTCTCTATCTCTTTGCTGATGACTCCACTCTCTGCTACTCCACTCCTCATCCCTCAGATCGGCAGTCTGCAGCCTCCTCACTCTCTGCAGACCTGGACAAAATCACAGACTGGGCAAACAAGTGGAACAGGTCTTTCAATCCTGACAAATCTCACACTCTTACGATGTCTCTCCCAAAAGACTGACTGGACAACCCTCCCATCTACTTTCTGAATAATCCTCTCCAAGAAGTTCTGTCACTCAAGCTTTTGGGTCTCACTATCTGCCATGATCTTTCTTGGGAAAACCACATTTCCAAGCTGGCCTCCAAAGCCAGTCGCCGACTGGGCATCCTCCGTCGTGCGAAGTCCTTCCTTGGCACACCTGAGCTCCTCACCACATACAAGGCTTTCATCCACAGCTCAATGGAGTACTGCTCTTCCCTCTGGGCTGGTGCTCCTGCGTCACACCTAGCTCGTCTTCACGCTGTTGAAACCAAAGCCTTCAGAATCATTGGAATCTCCCGCGATGACGCTATCTCCGAGGGCCTTTCACTTACTCACCGCAGGCAGGTTGGTGGTCTTTCCGTCTTCTACCGACTCCTCTCCGGCCTTGCTCCCCCAGCTCTCTCTGGGCTCTGTCCCCCAAATATTCCTACAGGTCGCACAAGATCTGCCTACACCCCTCTTATGGTTAAACTGTCAAAATCAAGACTCTCTGCTCACCTTCACTCCTTCATTCCTCTTTTCTCCCGCCTCTGGAACATACTCCCTCAGTCTCTTCAATCCCACTCCTCCCTCCAGGTCTTTAAAACGGCTGTTCACCACCATCTCTTATCTTCCCCAATCCAAAACCTTGATATTTTCTACCCCCGCTAATTTCACCCCAAATCCACTTTTTTGAGGTGCCGACTTCATACCTGGAAGTCCTTGGTGTCCTTGCGTTTTATACCTATCCTGCCTCCCCCCAGATTCTCTCCCTCCCACACATCTCCCGATGTCCCTGCTCTCAAATGTTGTGTTTGTGTGCATCCTCCCCTTCTCTCCCCATCTTGTGGACCGCTCCCCTTTTTATTTACTTTGTTTTCTTGCTTGTTTGATTTGATTGTTTGATAAATGTTAGCTCTTTCACGAGCCTCGACTCTGTATACAAAACCCCCCCCCCCCCCCCCAAAAAAAACCGACCAGTATACTTGAAAAATCTTCGATTTTATATGTAACAAATATGAAGATAGGGTGATTGTGTGTGTGTACACATGACGTGTATGTAACTATGTATGTATGTATGTATGTATGTATGTATGTATGTATGCATATATATAGTGGATGATGATGATCATTTGATGTCTTTCCTTCATTCTTACTTGCATATTAGACCCGTCGCTTCGCTGATGGCAACACCAATCTTTGCGTAATTAAAAAAATATAAAGGATATTGTTGTTTGGTGTTAAAAAGACATTAAATGAAAAAAATGGGGAAAATAAAATTAGGACGTGTATAGGGAGAGTGTTAAAGGAATATTCATCACAACCTTTTTAGATGCTGAATTGGAAATAATATATAGTGGGTGGGGGTAATATGGACCCCGGGGGAATATGGACCCCCACTGAATTTCCCATGATGGACTGCATCAAGCCTCTTCTCCATATCACGGGATAAACAAGTATGGCCGACCAACAAGTGAACAACTGCAGTTGATTCAAACTCTTTAATGACGGTAAGTGCAAACTTCCAAAAGTTTTCATCTCAAATTTTACAATTCACAAGTATGCAGTACTGTGTATGTACATGTAGTCACTAGCTTGTTTGATGAGTGGTGTCCCTGGCTGAGTACACATGAGAGCTGTCTACAGCACCACTGTGTGTAGAAAACTCCATCCCAGCCCATATGTACTGGGCATGCTGACATGATCGAGAGGCATGGTGTGGGGAATATGGACCCTTTGGTCGTGTCTAATATGGACCCATGTCCATATTCCCCACGGTCGATGTCCATATTCCCCACACAGGAAGCTTATCGAATAAGTCCACAAAACAGCATGTTCACTGTCAAAATTTGAATCAAATAAAATTTTCTGCACTGAAATATGTAACTAAGCAAAACTAGGCATGGTCCAAGTAGCCGTCAAGTATCGGCTGTTTGTTAACAGCCGGTAACATGTACACTTGATTCTGTATAAAAATCCGACAGTGACTATGCACTGTCGGAGATTTAACTCGCCCCGAAAAAGCGTAATCATCACATCCTCTCCTTCTAAAAGAAGTTTGATCGTGGAACATCAAGAACAAGAGAGAAGGGCATTGAATTAAAGGGCCAACACGCGAGAAGCAGAATCCTATATCTCCAACTAATTCGAAAGTGAAAAAAGGCAACAGACCACGAACAAAGCGCGGTCCTCCAGTTCGAAAGCAGGTTACCAAGTCTGCTAAGAAACACAGAAAAGGACCTGAAAACTACATGAGTAAATTCTACTGCATATATTGCAATGAGTTATTTGTTGATCCACCTGAATTTTCTTGGATCCAATGCAGTGAATGCAAGCAATGGGCCCACAAAAACGAAACTGACGATGAGGGTAAAGGTGCTTTCGTCTGTGACGAGTGTCGCTAAGGTTGTTGTTCACTGAAAATTCGGAAAGTAACATTTGTCGAAAATAAACGAGACTTACCACATTGAGGTAATATGGACCCGAGGTCCATATTACCCCATGGGGGGGGGGGGGGCGGTCCATATTCCCCACGCTGTTTGGAATATCGACACTGATGGCATATTTTTATTTGTCCCCTCAATCATATGTCTTTGATTTTATTAAACCCAAACTGCACGGGGATGTAGTCTGTCTGGTTGTCTAAATAAACCATTATTTGGAAATTTTCCTTGTCTATTTGTATAGCCTCTATCGGGACTTTGGCTTAGGGGGTCCATATTACCCCCACCTACCCCACAACAACACACTAAGAGGAAGATCAAAATGAAAAAAAATTCTCACCCGTCATCTCAAATTCATTCATCGCTCTTCTTTCTTTTGAAGAAATTGTCTCGGGTACGTATATATAGATGAGTATGATTTGGATTCGTGGAGATTTGGAATCAACGTGGTGGATAAATCATCTTTTTAGGGAGAGGGATACGTGGTTATGTTTACTTCCTGATTGTGATTTCATTGAAATCCGATCTGAAGTTAACAAAGAAATATTCCTGGAAGATCCTGCTCTCCGTGCAGGGATAACCAACACACACATATATATATATATATATATACAGTATATATATACATATATATATATATATATATATATATATATATATATATATATATATATATATATATATATATATATATATATATATATACAATATATATATATATATACAGTATATATATATATATATATATATATATAATATATATATATATATATATATATATATATATATATATATATATATATATATATATACATACATTTGTGTGTGTTCGCATTTGCACTTCCATAAAG
>NC_136263.1:95542684-95572684 GCF_964187855.1 Myxine glutinosa | reverse complement strand
CGCATAAAAAGTTTTGAATAAAAATTTTATTTTTTATTTTAACTTTTGGAAACGTATAAAAAGTTTCAAATAAAAATCCTATTTTATTTTTTATTTTTAAATTTTAACTTTTGGAGACGCATAAAAAGTTTTGAATAAAAATTTTATTTTTAATTTTTTAATTTAAACTTTTGGAGACGCATAAAAAGTTTTGAATAAAAATTTTATTTTTTATTTTAACTTTTGGAGACGCATAAAAAGTTTTGAATAAAAATTTTATCTTTTATTTTTAAATTTTAACTTTTGGAGACGCATAAAAAGTTTTGAATAAAAATTTTATCTTTTATTTTTAAATTTTAACTTTTGGAGACGCATAAAAAGTTTTGAATAAAAATTTTCTTTTATTTTTTATTTTTCAATTTTTGTAACTTTTGGAGATCGCCTACTCTTTTTCCGATAGCCTGTTACAGCTCGACCACAAATCAACGAAAGGATGGGGAAGGTTCATGCTTAATATACACAACGGGTTATAATCAGCAAAGTGGTAGTTTTAAAAGGAAGTTGTGACGTAGCTTACTAACTTCCGTTCACACACCTCAGCTCTCAAAGACTTTGCGTGAACACACGGTTAAGGTGTGTTCACATAGATATAATCCCGAGTAAGCAGTCCATATCGATTACAGTACCAAGAATTATAATCTGATGTAAAGTTGTGGAGTGCATATGAAAATATTTTATACGGGTCAAGCACGGCAATTGTTACTAGTTGGTGTCACTAAAAACAAACTAGCAGGGAGCTATTAGTTGGTGTCACGAACAAGCGTGGCAGTTCATCACGTGATTACCATGCCCACCAGAATTTCCATAGGACCGCACCCTCAGCTCGCGAATTACACTGGACCAAATACTTGAACCGTATTCACACAAACTTATTCCGCGACTACGAACCCACTGTCTCAGACAAATTAATTTGTCCGACGCTTCCGCTAGCTAGCGTCACACAAACCTCAGCTCAAATAACGTTGGATTCACCTTTTTGTGAGTAATCCACCATCCCAGAATTGCTATGGGGCCAACAAAAACGACGGTTCACATTAGGATACAATTATGAATCTGGGCAGTGATGCTGTTTTATAGTAACTCTTTAAATCCAGCCGATTAGTCAACTCGAAGGTTCAACATGGCATCCATTTTTTTTCCAAAAAACTTTTTAATAAGTTTTAAAGTTTATAAAATTTATAAAATATAAAATATTTATTTATTTTATATATAAAAATATAAAATATATAAAAATATATATAAAATATATATTTTTATATTTATAAAATATTTAAAAAAAGTTTAATTTTAAGTTTATAAAAAAGTGGTATAAACTTTTTAATATTTCATTTAGGACGTACAAGTATCAATACAAAATCACAAAACTACGTATTATCTATAAGAGGTCTTTAAAATTTTCAATTTATCTTTGTAACAACTGATAGATAATATGTAGTTCTGTGATTTTGTGTTGTTACCATTACTCGTACATCCTAAATTCAATATCAACTAGAAAGTCACCCTTCGACGTCGACCGATATGCCTCCACCCACATTATTACATCATGATACATACTTGCACCAAAGCTTGATTTAAATCCATTCAGCTGTTCTCAACTATCACATTTTTACCTGACATGACCTCTGACCTTTGACACCGAAATCTAATCGGTTAATCTTTGCATCATAATATATACTCATACCAAGTTTGGTCAAAATCCCATCACTGGTTCTCAAGTTAGTGTGGTAACATAATTTTTACTTCACATGACCTTTGACCTCTTGACCCAAAAATCTAATCAGTCCATCCTTACATCATTTTACATATCTGTACCAAGTTTGGCTTAGATCCCTTCAGCCGTTCTTAAGTTATCGCGGCAACAAAATATTGTTCCTTAACTTGACCTCTGACCTTTGACCTCTTGACCTAAAAATCTAATCAGTTCATCTTTGCATCATAATATATACATATACCAAGTTTGGTGAAAATGCAATGACTGGTTCACAAGTTAGCTTGGTAACAGAATATTTACTGATGGGACCTCTGATGTTTGACCTCTTGACCACTCTAATCAGTTCATCTTTACAACATTCTACATACTTGTACCAAGTTTGACTTCGATCCCTTCAGCCATTCCTAAGTTATTGTGGTAAAATATTTTTGGGATGGGTCACACACGTGGGAGTGGGACACACACGGGGGAGTGGGTCACACAAGGGGGAGTGAGCCATACATGGGGGAGTGGGTCACACATGGGGGAGTGGGTCACACACAGGGGAGTGGATCACACATGGGGGAGTGGGTCACACACCGGGGAGTGGGTCACACACGGGGGAGTCAGGGGAGAGTAGCACACACAGGGGAGTGGATCACACACCGGGGAGTGGGTCACACACGGGGGAGTCAGGGGAGTGGATCACACACAGGGGAGTGGATCACACACAGGGGAGTGGGTCACACACGGGGGAGTCATGGGAGAGGATCACGACGTTCATTGATGGTCTCGTTCTATTCCCTCATTCTTTTATTCATTTTGAAAATGACAGTTACAAATGATCCTCATGCAACTCATTGAGACAGTGCGAACATAAATAAATAGGAATGACCACCCACATGCCCCACATTATGTGACCTTGAGCTAAAGATAGCTTGGATACATGCAACGCATATGGAGCATATTTTGACGTCGAGAGCAACTCGCACCAATAACCTGACAAAACAACATCTGCAACATGTGACTACACAGGATCACGAAGTACAGCAGCAGACCAGATTCACTCTGTTCCAACATGAACACCTCGACTTCATCTGCAGGTTCGGCACAGGCTTTTGGAGAACGAAGCTCCGCCCCTCTCCCCACGTGCAGTGTACCTAATAAATGCAACTTTTCATTGTGACTACGTCTAAAGAATGAAATATTCCGACTATATAAAGAATACAGGTCAAATGGAAAAGTCCCTGGGAAAAAAGGTATGGGCGGTATATAGTCCAGCGAAAAACAAAATTACTCTTTTTGTTACAGCATACAAAATGATATCTTTTTAATTAAAGATTTCAAATAAACGTATTTAAAGTGTATGTGCACTTCAATTATTTAAGAGCAGGTTGGACAAGCATTGGTCCTTCTCTCATCTAATGTTACCCTGATTTCCCAACAAACATGCACACCTCACAATCAATTATGTTCAATTTATGTCAAGTAGTGGGACATATACAAACCCCATCGATGGAATGAGTAGAAGTTTAAACAGGATTACCTTTACTTCCGTATAATAATGACGAGTGATGATGATAACTTATAAAATAAGAACGAAGAAATATCTCTCGACAAATTCCCGTGTGTGTTATTTGGGCGGTATATGCGTTTACTTTAATGGAATTTTCTTCCCGTTTTTTTGCAACCGAGTCGAAAACAATATACCTCGGCAATTTCTCTTCTGTGGAGATACGTGAACGAAACTCCGCCCCTCTCCCCACATTGTTGACTTTTTATTGTGACTACGTCTAAATTAAACATTTCATCACAACGACTGTCATCAAATGGAAAAGTCGGCCGCAATTTTTTCATATGTCTCGACATTTTCCCGTCTGTATTATTTGGGCGGTGTATGATATATCGTCCCGCAAATTTCTAAAATGTCTCAGCAATTTCCCGTCTGTGCGTGAATTTTCTCAAATGATTGCTGAAACCGAGTCTAAAACCATCGATATAAATGAAATCAGATGGTGAATTAGAGTCGATATAAAGCAGTGAGGGAGTCTCAATGGACTTTATGTTACAGGCCTTTGAAAATGCATTTTGTTCTATAAACAGTAACTTTCATTGAATTTTCTTCCAGTTTTTTGCAACCGAGTCTAAAACCATGTTAGCGGCTGTGAAAAATGAAATGAGATATCGAATTAGAGTTGAAATAAAACTGTGAGAGAGAGCAAGACACCGCGGGCCTAACAAAAGAGGCCTCAAAGCTATGCGAGTAAACAAAATGGTGGTGATTTGTTTTTGAACCCCCTCCCACGGACAGACAGACAGACTCACAGACTCATTGACTCACAGACAGAATCACCTACGGAGAATATTATATGGTTATAATAGCATTAAAAAAAATTCTGTGTCTGTGAACCTTTAATGGTGGCCCAGGTCTTTCCTGAGCTGGCTATCGAGGCTTTGCACTCGACTAGGTGCAGTACGTAGTAGTGGCAGGAATTTAGAATATATGGCTCTGCCTAGCCTACTCTTATTGAGGGTCACCTTGGGATCTTTGGTATCCACTAACTAATTCCGGCAGATGGGATGCTGAGTTTAATGTCCATCTGATCGAGGGATGGCAAACACAATGACTAATCTGTGAAGCAGTGGGATGACCACTTAGCTCGGTTGGGATTCAAACCTAGGCTAGATACTTAAGTGGCGAGTGTGCTTACCACGTGACCATGCTGCCATCCCTCTTCATTAACTGCTAGATGCTACCTTGAGTGCCTCACTCATGTTCATGCTCATGTGTTACTTTTGGTGGAATCAAGCGAATTGAGTTAGTAAGTAGTGATTACAGCATCGAATAAGGTGTATAAAAGTATCGACCCAACTCGGAGGTGACTCGGAGAACTTATCACTACTTTCTACTATTTGCATAAGTGGTTGGGGTGGTGGGAGTGTGCACAGCTATTGTTGATCTCCTCACAAGCTGGTGCTAATTTTGCTGACCTCAAAAGGATGACAGGCTGAGTCAACCCATCTGGTGTTATTTTGGTACGGCTAGGGTTTGACCTCAAGATCCTCAGCCGACGACCATAACCGTGAAGCCACCACTTGATATTAACATGTGTTTACACTGATACATTTATTTGAAAATGTAGAGGAGAAATCTTAATAATGCTTGTTGCTTAGCTTGTTTGGTGCTCCCATCTCAGCACCTAGCTCATGAAATCTAATTTTAGGTGTTATGTTGATTTGACCGTTGTATACTAAATAAGAAGAAAACATTGGCATAAAAAGTGGAGTAATTTGCATTTATAGGGAAAATAGTTCAATATTCAAAAAATGTGTTATCCAGTAAGGGCGAAGCTATATTAAATATTCAATATAACACTGATGCAATCAGGATGAACCTGCCCCTCATTTTTGTGTAAGATTTAAAATAGGAGCAAGCGACATGTTTGCATCAAACAGGTACTAATTATCATTACTGCAAATTGGACTCCTGTTTTAAACTTTCATTGAGAATCAATAACAAAGGGTAACAAGAAAGAGCAATCAGATTGCAGACACTCGCCAGGACGCGTTTTCAGTGTTTTTAAGGCTTTTGTGTTAAAACAAATATGGCGGCCGAATATTCCTGCGACAGAGTTGTCATCGCTGTGACCGATCAACCTGCGTGTCAGGTTTTTGGCGGTGGATTCCGAGGAGAATTATCGTCGGGCCGTTACGTCTCAATAACGGTCGTCGGCCATTTTGACTCGCGCGCTTTGCGCGTCGAGCAGGGTTTCTTTGCTCCGGCAGCTGTTTTCACCGCTTTCAGACGTATCTGGTGTCTGAGTGCACCGTGGCTTTTGAAGATTAATTTGCGGTTCGCCGACTGTGAGCCGTGAAAGTCCATACCCGAGGGTGTGATCTCTCAGTCGCCTGGAGGGCGCCTTTGGATTTCCCAGTCGCCTTGAGGGCGCCTTTGCCCCGCTTTGGCAGCGGGACTGTTCTTTCCATCCGAACGGGATTCTAGTCTCGATTGGACATCGTTCTGGCGATCGCTGGAGCGAATGAACTTTGGCTTGAAGCCGGGAATAAGAGACATTGGGGATGTTCTTGTTTTACTCACTTGGAGCACAGTGAGTTATACAGTATATTACAAAACTGATGGTACCATCATAGGACATATTGATTGTACTTTTGATTACTATTATTGTTGTACTGTCATTCTTGTGTGATCTTAATACAATATTTGTTTGTGAGTAACAATTGGGGTGGCTTCTCCATTGATCTTTGACATACAGAATAACACATTTTTCTGCCGTGACTCCTATCGGGGCTCGGAGGTACACCGTGACCAGGGGGTCGGGGACGAGTACGTAACAGAAATTGGGGGCTCGTCCGGGAATAAATTCCCTGATAACATTCGTCCAGGATAGAATTCCCTAACATTCCCAAAATTCCCAAATTTGGAATTTTTCTAACATTCCCAAATTTTTCTTAAAAATTGGAAAAAAATTTGTGTGAAGGTTAACAGGTGTTAACTGATAGTCACCATGGTGTTTGACGCAGAAAGGTTTGCGGCGTCCCCTAATGAGGCACAGTTCCTAGCGTTAAAAAGATCGGAACTCTTGATATTGGCCAAACATTGTAACTTGGAGGTCCGAGCTCATATGAAGAAAGCAGAGATGCAGACATTGGTGGCAGAATCTCTGGTGGGACAGGGAACATGGACAGAGGTAGCCTTGGATTGGTTACCCGAGGAAAAAGAAAATTCGGAGCTCCGGAAAATGGAGATGCAACTGCAGAGCCAGGAAAGGTTAAAAGAGTTGGAATGGAAACCCGAGGAGAGAAGAGCAGAGGAAAGGAGAACTGAAAGGGACCTCGAAGAAAGAGGAGAAAAGGAAAGAGCAGAGGAAAGGAGAGCCGAAAGGGAGTTAAAGGAACGTGACATGGAGTATCAGAAGGAGGTTAAAATCAAGGAGCTGGAATTAATGGGAGAACGGAGAGAAGTCGTATCCATGCCGGCTGGTTCGACAACTAGTCAGAACACCTGGGATGTTAGTAGGCATGTCAGGCTGGTTCCACCCTTCAATGAAAAAGAGGTAGCCAAGTTTTTTTTACACTTTGAGAAAGTGGCTCAAATGCTACAATGGCCTGTGGGGTCCTGGACTATGTTAGTGCAAAGTGTTCTGGTGGGTAAAGCTCAAGATGTCTATTCGGCTTTACCGATTGACCCATATGCAGATTATGAGATAGCGAAGAAAACCATTCTCAAAGCCTATGAATTGGTCCCTGAAGCTTACCGGCAAAAATTCAGGAATGCCAGGAAGAGGGAGAGTGAGACCCATGTGAGTTTGCCAGAATGAAGGAAACCATGTTTGATCGGTGGTGTGATTCGAAGGGGATTGGGAAAGACTTCGAACTGTTGCGACTGTAGCGGTTACCGCTGGATGTACATAATCGCCTTGCACCGGCCAGAACACGGCCAGACGCGCCTCTCCCGGGCATGCCCGGACTCACTGTTCCCGGGCACGCCCGGTCTCGTCTTTCCCGGGCATGCCCGCTCTCGCCTTTCCAGGGCTCGCCCAGAGCGTCCGGGCATGCCCGCTATCGCCTTTCCAGGGCTCGCCCAGAGCGTCCGGGCATGCCCGCTATCGCCTTTCCAGGGCTCGCCCAGAGCGTCCGGGCATGCCCGCTATCGCCTTTTCAGGGCTCGCCCAGAGCGTCCGGGCATGCCCGCTATCGCCTTTCAAGTGCTCGCCCAGAGCGCCCGGGCACGCCCAGCCTCGACTTGCCAGGCCGCAGCCAAACACGCCCGGGCAGGTCCAGACTCGCCTTTCCAAGGCTCGCCCTTGATACCCGGGCATGCCCGGTATAGCTTTTGCCGGGCAAACTTCCCGACATAAATGTGTATATATATTGTTGCCCGATAAACGGGCTTGTCAGAATACCTGAGCTGTTTTGTTTCAATAAAGCAACTCGGACGAATTCCGTCGTTGGTCGCGTCAATTCTTTCGACTCGCGTTGGAGCGCAGTTCCTTCATTGGTGACCTACCGACATGGATATGGCAGTGACGCTTAAACTGCCTACCTTCTGGGAGGCTCACGCGGCTGTTTGGTTCGCCCAGGCGGACTCCCAGTTCGCCCTGCGAGGCATCACCGTGGACGACACCCGCTTCCACCATGTTGTGGCGGCGCTCGGTTCCGCCACCGCGGCCCGCGCCTTGAGCCTCCTCCAGCACCCGCCGGCTGCTGACAAATGCGACGCGCTGAAGACGCTCCTCCTCGGCGCTTTCGCCCTCTCACCGGCAGCACGCGCACGGCGCCTGCTTGACCTGCCCGAGCTCGGCGACACGCGCCCGTCCAAGCGCATGGACTATATGCTCTCGTTGCTCGGCGAGCACTCTCCGGCATTCCTGTTCCGGGAGCTGTTCCTCCGTCAGCTGCCTAACCCGGTACGCCTCGCCCTGGCTGGCACGTTGATCACGGATTCCCGCGCCCTCGCCAGGGAAGCCGATAAGATCTCCTCGGCGGGCCAGCACATCGGCGCGGTTACCTGGAGCCCGCCGCCGTCCGAGGCGACGCCCACGACGCCCGAGCGCCATGCGCGGTTGGAGGCCGAACTGCCGGTGCAACTGGCGGCCGCCACGCCGCACCGCCCGCTTCCGACACGACGGCCGGGGCCTCCACCTGACCGGGCGTGGTGTTATTACCACGCCAGGTTCGGACACAAGGCTCGGACGTGCCGGCCCCCGTGCACTTTCGGCAGGTCGGGAAACGGCCGGGCCGGCGTTCATTCCCAGCCATGAGCGCCGGCCACTCGGGCAACTTGCTGTTTATTCGGGACAAAGCGTCTGGACGGCGTTTCCTGTGCGACACCGGCGCCCAACTGAGCGTCATACCTGCCTCCGAGCAGGACAGGCTGGACGCAGTTTGCGGCCCCTCTTTGGTCGCTGCTAATGGCTCGGCCATACGCACTTTCGGCCCACGCGTCGTCACCCTCTGCTTCGGCAGCCAGCGCTTTCAATGGACTTTTGTTACCGCCAGCGTCCCCGTGGCTTTGCTGGGCGCCGACTTCCTCTGCGCGCACGGGCTGCTGGTCGACGTCAAACGACGTCGCCTTGTCCACGCCGAGACCTTCAGCTCCCTGGCGTGCACAATGTGCATCTCCGCGCCGACCGAACTGGCATGCGCCCTCCCGGCAACGAACGAGTTCGCTCGCCTGCTCGTGGAATTCCCGGCCCTCACGCGGCCGACGTTTTCGGCCGTCGCGGTGCGGCACGGGATCGAGCACCACATACCCACTACGGGCCCGCCGGTCTACGCCAGGGCCCGCCGCCTTGACCCAGCCAAGCTCGCCGTGGCAAAGGCCGAATTCGACGCGTTGGAGCACCTCGGCATCGTGCGGCGCTCCGATAGCGCGTGGGCCTCGCCACTGCACATCGTGCCAAAGCCGGGGGGTGGATGGCGCCCGTGTGGCGACTACCGCCGTCTCAATGACGCTACCACCCCCGACAGGTACCCGATCCTGCATATTCAGGACTTTTCCGCCCGTTTGGCGGGACGGGTCATCTTTTCGAAAATTGACCTGATACGGGGCTACCACCAGGTACCTGTCCGGGCGGCCGACGTCCCGAAGACGGCCGTCATCACGCCGTTCGGCCTGTTCGAATTTTTGCGGATGCCGTTTGGCCTCAGGAACGCGGCCCAGGCGTTCCAGCGCTTGATGGACGGCGTGCTGCGCGACCTGCCGTTTCTTTTCGTCTATCTGGACGACATCCTTGTCGCCAGCACGTCCCGCGCTGAGCACCTCCTCCACCTCCGAACACTGTTCGGTCGCTTCAGCGAGCACGGCTTAATTGTCAACCCGGTCAAATGCCACTTCGGCGCGACGACCGTTGACTTTTTGGGCCACCGCATCACCAAGACCGGGGCCGTGCCGCTGCCGACCAAGGTCGAGGCCATCACCACGTTCCCGCGTCCCCGTTCCATCAAGGCCCTCCAAGAGTTCCTCAGCATGGTGAATTTTTATCACCGATTCGTGCCCCGCGCTGCTCAGCTCATGCGGCCCCTTTACGAGGCCCTCCGGGGCAAGCCGGCCAAGCATGACATTGTTTGGTCCGCGGCCATGGACGCGGCCTTCGCCAGTGCCAAACGGGCCCTCGCCGACGCAACGCTGCTGGCTCACCCGGTGCTCAACGCGCCCATCGCCCTCACTACGGACGCCTCCAACTACGCGGTAGGCGCCGTCCATGAGCAATGGGTGGACGGGGTTTGGCAGCCACTCGCTTTTTTCAGCCGGCAACTCCGGCCGAACGAGTTAAACTACAGCACGTTCGACCGCGAGCTGCTCGGGCTATTCCTGGCCGTTCGCCATTTCCGACACCTCCTGGAGGGCCGCCCGTTCACGGCTTTCGTCGACCACAAGCCATTGGTCTACGCAATGGCTAAGGTCACGGAGCCGTGGTCGGCCCGCCAGCAGCGCCACCTCTCCGCCGTGTCGGAGTTCACCACGGACATCCAGCACGTCGCCGGCAAAGACAACGCCGTGGCCGACTGCCTTTCGCGGGCCAGCGCGAACGCGGTCCACCTCGGCGTGGACTTCACGCTCATGGCGGCCGACCAGACCACCGACGCCTCGGTGCAGGCACTCCGCGTGGCGGACACGGGCCTCCGCCTGGCCGACATCCCCTGCGCGGGCACCGTCCTGCTCTGCGACGTCTCCCAGGGCCAGCCTCGCCCCATCGTGCCCGTTTCCTGGCAGCGCCGCATCTTCGCCTCCATCCACGGCCTTTCTCACCCGGGCCGGAAAGCTTCTCAGAAGCTGGTGTCAGCGCGTTTCGTCTGGCACGGCCTTCGACGAAACATCCGCGACTGGGCCAACGCCTGCACGGCCTGCCAGCGAGCCAAGGTCCACCGCCACACCCAGGCCCCGCTGGCACCTTTCGCCGTGCCTGAACGGCGTTTCGACCACGTCCACGTGGACCTGGTGGGTCCCCTGCCCCCCTCGCGGGGGTTCACCCACCTGCTCACCATGGTGGACAGGATCACCAGGTGGCCGGAGGCCGTGCCCCTCACGTCCACCACCACCGCCGACGTGGCGCAGGCGTTCATCGCCACCTGGGTCGTGCGCTTCGGCGCACCAGCGGACATCTCGTCCGACCGCGGCCCACAGTTCACGTCTGAGCTTTGGGGCGCGGTCGCCCGTTCGTTGGGGGTCACGCTGCACCGCACCACGGCCTACCACCCCCAGCCAATGGGTTGTGCGAGCGGTTTCATCGCTCCATGAAGGCCGCACTCATGGCCGGCCTTCAGGACGACGGTTGGGCCGACCGGCTGCCGTGGGTCCTTTTGGGCCTTTGCACGGCCCCCAAGGAAGACCTCCAGGCGTCCGCCGCCGAGCTCGTCTACGGCCAGCCACTCCGCGTCCCGGGCGAATTCGTGCCTGACGCTACCAGTCCCTGGTCCGCCGCTCGCCAGCGCTCGGACCTCCAGGAGGCCGCCCGACGATTTGCCCCCGTGCCGACGTCCCGCCACGGTGGCCCCCTGTCCTACGTCCCCCCGGCGCTTCGCACAGCGGAGTACATCTTTGTGCGTCATGACGCGCACCGGGGGCCACTCCGGCCGCCGTACGACGGGCCCTTCCGGGTCCTGCGACGGGGCGACAAGTCTTTCATCGTCGACTTCGGCGGCCGGCCGGACCGGATTTCTGTGGACCGCCTCAAACCGGCGCACATGGACGTCGACCGACCACCACGGTTGGCCCTTCCTCCGCGGCGAGGCCGCCCCCCGTCCACAGTTCCCCCCGCTCGACCACCCACCACCACGTCAGACCCCTCCCCACGACCCTCCAGGGGTCGCTTCGGCCGGGTCATCCGGACCCCCCTTAAATTGACCCTGCCGGTGCAGGTCGATTCTGGAGGGGCGTGTGTAACGGTTACCGCTGGATGTACATAATCGCCTTGCACCGGCCAGAACACGGCCAGACGCGCCTCTCCCGGGCATGCCCGGACTCACTGTTCCCGGGCACGCCCGAACCTCCCGGGCATGCCCGCTATCGCCTTTCCAGGGCTCGCCCAGAGCGTCCGGGCATGCCCGCTGTCGCCTTTCCAGGGCTCGCCCAGAGCGCCCGGGCATGCCCGCTATCGCCTTTTCAGGGCTCGCCCAGAGCGTCCGGGCATGCCCGCTATCGCCTTTCAAGTGCTCGCCCAGAGCGCCCGGGCACGCCCAGCCTCGACTTGCCAGGCCGCAGCCAAACACGCCCGGGCAGGTCCAGACTCGCCTTTCCAAGGCTCGCCCTTGATACCCGGGCATGCCCGGTATAGCTTTTGCCGGGCAAACTTCCCGACATAAATGTGTATATATATTGTTGCCCGATAAACGGGCTTGTCAGAATACCTGAGCTGTTTTGTTTCAATAAAGCAACTCGGACGAATTCCGTCTTTGGTCGCGTCAATTCTTTCGACTCGCGTTGGAGCGCAGTTCCTTCACGACAATTGATCTTGGTGGCGGAATTCAAACAGTGTGTCCACGAGGACATTAAAGTACATATGGAGGAAAATAAGGTCCCAGAGTTGTATGAGGCAGCAACCGTGGCAGATGACTATGCCTTGACACACAGGATGGGGTTCCACAAACCTAACTTCCCGCCTAGAGTTCGCCAGGGGAGTTATGGTACATCCGGTGCGGAGAACGAATATTCATGGGGGCGGCCTAGAGATGACAATGAGGACAAATCTGATACCGCGACTTTTATGGATCAGAAGACCACAGTTCCAAGACAGACTTATCTTTCGGGGGGCTCGAGGCAGACCACGAGTTTTTCCTCCAGGCCTACTTGCGCTTTTTGCAAGAAACCTGGACATTTGATGTCCCAATGTTATGCCCTGGAAAGGAAAAATCAGGAGCGGAGTCAGACTAGTACAACTCCGAATGCATTGGCAAATGCGAGAAATCGTCCTTGGAGGACAGTGCTTTGTGAAGGTTCCCATGCTAAAGTTACGGCATCACAGAACGACCTTGTTCAAGAGGGTTACAAACCTTTTATTTCAGAGGGGTTTGTGTCACTGGATGGAGACTTGACTAACCAGAGACCTGTTAGGGTATTGAGGGACACAGGAGCACATCAATCTTTGATGCTTGAAGGCATTTTGCCATTGTCAGAGAAGACGGCAACTGGTGTTAGTGTTCTTTTACAGGGGGTTGGTGGCTATGTTAAAGCTCCACTTCATGTCATCCATTTAAAGTCTGATTTGGTGTCAGGACCGGTCACCGTAGGTTTACAAGCCACTCTTCCTGTAGAGGGAATCTCTTTTGTTATCGGGAATGATTTGGCCGGTGGTCAGGTTTCTGGTAACCCGATGTTTGTTGAAAAGCCTAGTATGGAAAATAACACTGCACAGTTAGAGCAGGAGATTCCGGGTATCTTTCAATCCTGTACCGCGACTCGTGCTATGGGTAGGAAGCGCTCTGAAGAGAAGAGGAAGATACTGACGTCACGCATTGCACAGACACTTCTTGTCAAGTACCCTGAAACTAAGTGTCAGCACACACAAGTCATGAATGGAGGCAATGTTGGCAAGCTCTTTGTAGGGGGACTGAACTTCAACACAAGGGAAGATGTTCTGGACTCTGTCTTCGGCAAATATGGACCACTCTTGGAAGTGCGTCTGATAAAAGACAAGGGGACGCAAAAGTCGAGAGGGTTTGGCTTTGTCACGTTTGAAAACACAAAGGACGCCAAAGATGCAGAAAAGGATTTGCATGGCAAGGATTTGGATGGTCGACCATAACAGTAGAGAAGTCAGGCCATGGGCATCGAAGGGGCTACAGAGGAAGAAAATGTGGAGGTAGTTTCAGGGGTGACTATGGCTCCCAGGGTGAGAGTATTAGTTTTGGTGGTGGCCGCAGTCGAGATTACTATGGAGGCTCCCAGAGTTACGGCAGCTCCCGAAGGGATGATTATCGGGGTAGTGGCCGAGAAGGAGACCGCTATTCACGTGACTACAGCGACAAGCGCTCCAACCATGATTATTATGAAAGTTAGGAAGAGTTTGAAGCACTGAATGCTGCGGAGCAAACCGAGCCAAGATTCCTACATGGATTAACCGTGAACTCCATGTTCCTAAAGGCATCCATGTAGTGAATACTTCCAGGCCTCACCACCCAACCACCATGAAACCTGGCTCTCAGCTCGGCCTCCCTAAAAAAGTGCTATAGATTTGCTTGACTTTGGATTTTTGATCACAACCCCTTAACCTTCATTCAAAAAATGAAAAATAAAAATCAGAGGTTGATGAGATGGAGTTTGGCTTTGCAGGAGTTCAACTTGGAAATTGAGCATGTAAAGGGCAGGGACAATGTCGTTGCTGATGCTTTGTCCAGAGAGAACTAACTTTGGAAATTTCTGTCGGTTGTTTGGAAGTTTTGTTGCTTTATTTTTGGGAAATATTAATTATTGTTGCTCACGTGAATTGATGATTTGTGTGTGAGTTTACTTTTGTTTGTTGGGAGAGTTTTGCCTACAAAGAAAGTTTTCACTATGTTCAAACTTTCTTTCTTGAGGGGGGGAAGTGTTATTGATTCGTCACTTCCGTTGTGGTGGTTTTCATCCACTGTAAGCATTTCTGAGTCCATGTATTATTGTTGTCATTTAAAGGGAATAGATATTTCTATTTTCAAAAGTTAAAAGTTAATGTTTTAAATGAAACAGGAACCGGACGGCGACGAAGAGGAAGAGAAGAAAAGAAGGCGGAGCGAAGGAGTCGGAGAAGAAAGCCGAGCTGCTCCGAGTTCTGAAGCGAACGTTGTCGAACGGGAGTCACTCGCGAACTCTCGGGTTTCCCGGGAAAGGGATTCTTGCAACAGAGTTGTCATCGCTGTGACCAATCAACCTGCGTGTCAGGTTTTTGGCGGTGGATTCCGAGGAGAATTATCGTCGGGCCATTACATCTCAAGAACGGGTCATCGGCCATTTTGACTCGCGCTTTGCGCGTCGAGCAAGGTTTCTTTGCTTCGTCAGCCGTTTTCACTGCTTTCAGACGTATCTGGTGTGTTTGTGCACCGTGGCTTTTGAAGATTAATTTGCGGTTTGCCGACTGTGAGCCATAAAAGTCCATACCAGAGGGTGTGATCTCTCAGTCGCCTGGAGGGCAGCTTTGGATTTCCCAGTCACCTTGAGGGCACCTTTGCCCCGCTTTGGCAGCGGGACTGTTCTTGCCATCCGAACGGGATTCTGGTCTCGATTGCCCATCGTTCTGGTGATCGCTGGAGCCAAACAACTTTGGCTTGAAGCCGGGAATAAGAGACATTGGGGATGTTCTTGTTTCACTCACTTGGAGCACAGTGAGTTATATATTACAAAACTGATGGTACCATCATAGGACATATTGATTGTACTTTTGATTACTATTATTGTTGTACTGTTATTCTTGTGTGATCTTAATACAATATTTGTTTGTGAGTAACAATTGGGGTGGCGTCTCCATTGATCTTTGACATACAGAATAACACATTTTTCTGCCGTGACTCCTCTCGGGGCTCGGAGGTACACCATGACCAGGGGGTCGGGGAGGAGCACGTAACACTATTCTCTCAATCCTTTTGGTCCCGACACACCTGAATAGCTTGAGGGCAACTTCAGGTCACTTAGTAATGCAAGGCAAGCCAGCAAAGCATAATCTTCAAATATTAAGGCCAAATTGTCCAGAGTCGACTTCCCCAAAGTTGTAGTGGACTTTGTCAGGTCCATCTCTGGTGCATGCTCCAACCATATCCATTCCCTCACTGAAACAGAATAACAGAGGTCTTTACTCAAGAATATCTAATCTCTGCATTTGCCTCCATATCTCATGTTTCCAACCCATTGTGCTCTCTCCCTAATACCCGCTGTCGACTGGAGTTTATACTAACTAACTAATTTGAACTAACCTGAGAAGCTCGTGAAAGTTCTGTCCAGCCCCAAATCAACTTTGATCATGGGCCCAGATGTCATCATTACTCATCTTCTCCAAACCTACCTTACTACTCGTACTTCTCTGTCTGTGCTTTTCAGATTGTCTTCCTTTGATCATGGGCCCAGATGTCATCATTACTCATCTTCTCCAAACCTACCTTACGACTTGTACTTCTCTGTCTGGGCTTTTCAGATTGTCTTCCTTTGATCACCTTTTACCTGCTTGGAAATCATAAAACATCAATCCCATCCACAAAATGGTGCACAAACAGATACGCTCAATTACCAGTGAGCTTAACTTACAAATATAAGCATAGTCATGGAATTCATTATTACTTCTGACATCGTCTTTCCTCTTATTAAAACAGCCTGATCTCTGACCATCAGGTTGGATTCTGGCTGATCCATTCAATTCTATACATGGTGCTGCTCCTCTCTCGGCAAGGGTTGAAGGACCTAAATCCCAAACAAGCCTGTCTCCATGAATATTTGTTGGGCATTTGACACAGTCTGGCACCCAACTCTGTTGGAGGAAGAGAAGGGTGAGGGATGGGAGGGGGAGGGGAGGGGGGAGGGGGAGTGTAGGGGGAGGGGGAGGGGGGAGCGGTAGGGGGGAGGGGGAGGGGTAGGGGGGGAGGGGAGGGGGGGGAGGGGGGAGGGGGAGGTTACATTACACCGATTTATATTGGAAACTGCTGAAATATGTACGCAACTTCAACTTAGCACAGTTTAGTAAATACTCGAGATAAATCCATGCGGTAAAAGATTGCTGAGAGTTGCTAAGACCTACGACTTAGAAATTCCACCTGGACACACTTCAGGGGGCACTTTCAAAGGGGAGATGTGCTTATTCTTTCTAAAAAATATTTTAGGTGTGGTATAGACACGATATTTGCATGCATCGGTTTCAAAAATCGAGCAAATATGGTAAATATTACTCACGTGAAACCAGGATCCATATCGGTGGTAGCCATGAGTGTGTAGATGTCACATGATCAGCCGTGAAGAGTGGTTAAGTCCAAAATATGGCATACCATGGCATAAAATCGATTTGCCCGCAAAGCATTGCACTGCAACGGCGGTCACAGAGTGCCATGCACAGCGTGACGTAAGTAGTGCGCGCAGCGCCCCTGGCGGAATTACAGGTCCCTATCAAAGACATTTAATTCATATCGCACAAAATCGACAAAAATCGACACAAAACATGATCGCTTTTCACTCTGAATTACGTGCAAACGTGTGACGGAAATCACCATCACCCAGCATCGAATGCCAACCAAGATGGCGCCCGGTAACTGCGTCTCCACCTATGTGGAGTGAATGGCAATGGTCACATCACGTGATCGCTCTGAGCGAATCAGTCTAGCGGCGGGGATGGAACATCACGTGATCGCTCTGAGCGAATCAGCGAGCTGCTCGCACTGGCTGAGATTAGCGGGTACTTCGCTGAAATGCGCTGAGGTAAATATGAATAAAAAATATGGATCTCGGCAAATATTGTTTCGGCCATGTTCGTCCCAGGCTCAATGGCCATGTCTATGCCAAATATCAAGCACGTGAGCCTCTCCGTTTCGGAGTCTATCGGTAACATTACACACACACACACACACACACACACACACACACACACACAAACTGTGTTTTATATATATAGATATATATATAGAGTGCACTCTTAATGGCCATCTGTTATACCGTTATTCCTGTGTGTGATTTCTAATACAATTTTGTTCATTTATAATTATCATTGGTGTGGTTTCACTATTATTTTCAACACAGGGTAACATACTCTTTCTGCCGGGGCTCCTCTCGGGGTTCGGAGGTTACCGAGACCAGGAGATTGTAGAGGACTCCGTAACAATATATATATATATATATATATATATATATATATATATATCTATATATATATATATATATATATGTATATGTATATGTATATATATATATATATATATATATATATATATATATATATACATATATATATATATATATATATATACATATATATATATATATATATATATATATATATATATATATATATATATATATATGTATATATATATATATATATACAGTCACGTGAAAAAGTAAGGACACCCCATGTATTGTTTTGACTTTTTCAACATATTTCAACATACAGCTATTTGATCTTCATTTCAAGAATATTGATAGATAAAGGTGATATAATATAACAAATATCAAGAAACATTTACATTTTGTAGTCCATTGTACAATTTAAATAAACATAAATGCAAATTTCGTTAAAAAGTTAGTGGAAAAAGTTAGTACACCCTTGGCTCTAATAGGTGGTATTGCCCCCTTTGGCAGAAACAACATCATGTAGGCGTTTCTTATAACTGTCTACCAGTCTCTGACATCGACTGGGAGAAATTTTTGCCCACTCCTCCATGCAGAATTCTTTCTGCTGTGCGATGTTTGAGGGGTTTCTTGCACGCACAGCTCGTTTCAAATCCCTCCCGCCACAACATCTCGATGGGATTTAGATCCGGGCTTTGACTTGGCCATTCCAGAACCCTCCATTTCTTTATTTTCAGCCATTCCTTGGTGGATGTACTGGTATGTTTAGGGTGATTGTCATGTTGCAAGGTCCACCTTCAGTTGAGCTTCAACTTTCCGACAGATGGCCTCACATTATCCTCAAGCACCCTCTGGTACAATGAAGAATTCATAGTGATTCTATGGTGGTGAGCTGCCCAGGCCCTGATGCAGCAAAGCTGCCCCAAACCATAATATTTCCACCACCCTGCTTTACAGTTGGTATCAGGTTCTTGTGGTCAAATGCTGTCTTTGCTTTTCGCCAAACATGTCTTCTGGTATTGTGGCCAAATAGCTCTACCTTTGACTCATCTGTGCAGAGCACGTTGTTCCAGAAGTGCTGGTCTTTGCCTAGTTGGTCATTGGCAAACTTTAGTCTTGCCCTGATGTTCTTTCTGGACAGCAAAGGTTTCCTTCTGGCACACCTCCCACGTTGATCAAATTTGTGCAGCCTCTTTCTAATGGGAGACTCGTGCACTTTGACATCAACAGTGGCAAGAGCTACCTGTTGGTCCCGTGATGACATTCTGGGGTTCTTAGAGACTTCTTTCAGCATCTTGCAGTCTGCTCTCGGGATGAACTTGCTGAGGCGGCCTGGCCTGAACAAGTTGGCAGTTTTTTGGAATTTTCTCCACTTGTAGATGATCTTCTGGACAGTCGAATGATTGATTTCAAATTGTTTGGAGATCTTTTTAAATCCCTTCCCAGACTCGTAGGCAGCTATTATCTTCTTTCTGAAGGCCTCAGAGAGCTCTTTTGATCGAGGCATGGTGACGCCGTACACTTCAACAATTAAAAGAGCAAACCAAACTAAATGTCTGAGGTTTAAATAAGACAGGTTCCTCCAAGATCCTTTCTAACGATGTACTAATCATTTGCACCTGAGCTGGTGCACCTGATTCTAATTTTAGGCATTTGAAGTAGTGATAAATGTAGGGGTGTACTTGCTTTTTCCACATGCGAAATTTGCATTTATGTTTAATTAAATTATACAATGGACTACAAAATGTAAATGTTTCATGATATTTGTTATATTATATCACCTTTATCTGTCAATATTGTTGAAATGAAGATCAAATAGCTGTATGTTGAAATATGTTGAAAAAGTCAAACTTTACATGGGGTGTACTTACTTTTTCACCTGACTGTGTATATATATATATATATATATACCGACATACATATACACATGTGTATGATTTCATCATGAAAATAAATAAATAAATATATATATGTATTATGTATAGATATATATATATATATATATATATATATATATATATATATATATATATATATATATATATATATATATATATATCCATTATACACATACTCGCAGGCATACCCAGCACTGCCCAGCGCTATTCTAATCCTGTTGCAATTTTGAAGAAATGGAAATTTGTATTTTTTCCACTTTTTTGTGGGGTCCTAAACACCTCCCTACACCCACTAAGGAATGGGGTCGGGGATCATTTAATATTACCTTCTACATCTGTACAACGATTTTTAAATGTATTTAAAAACATCCAAATTTTTGCCCTTCAAATCCAAAAACATCCTGACTACATCCGCAGAAGGGCCTCACACTCGAAAGAGGTCAAGGTCAAATGCTGTCCTGAAGCAGATGTAAAGTGAATCTACCGACTAGTTTCACCATTTTTGGTGCTCTTCAGGGCAACACATCGGTGTTCCATTCACATGGTGACTTTGAAGCCTTAAGGCTTTTATACAGGTTAATGCATAAAATACATATGTACAGCATATTCAAATATATAAGAAGTTTATTTTTAGAAAATAATTGTCCATCAGACAACACAGATTTTTCTTGGCGAAGTTTGTCGATTTAAAACGTTACAATGCATTCGAAAATCATCTCAATAATGACTTGAAAACATGCATATCCTGTCGTTATCAGCTTTGTACAAAATATATCTCTGGTGCAAATGTTAGATCTTCAGCAGAGAAAAGTGAGGGCAACATTAGGGTTATTCTTAAAAAAAAAAGGTTGAAGTTCAGTTGTGTGTGAAGAGGTCAGCTATGTATCATCTATTTATAATGTAATTTTTTAGATGATATGTTAATCGAATGTTCTGCATTCGTGCACATTCTCCCAAGTGTGCAGGTTTATTTTGCAGGATCCTCCACTTCTTCTGAGTCCCCTGCGTGCCAATTAAATACATCATGATGTCTATCATTTCGTGAAAGTATCGAGTCAGCAAAACTGACGAGTTAGGATCCCAACACCTGCTCGTCATTTCCACTGTTATTTCTCTTCGGGATGAGCTCGTTGTTCCTCCATTGTGATAACGGTTAGAAATTCGGAACTCGACAAATTATCGCTTGTCACCAGTTTTCTGTCTCATGTGACAGGCGGCCACAGGAACACATGCCGGTGGGCTGTCTTCTTTTGTCATCGAGCGCCAATTAAGAGCATATTATGCGGAGGAAATATTGGAGGATGACTCATGGATGGAGGAGCAGTCGTGATTGGCATTCCACGAAGCACGTTTTGCAGTCACGGAGGCTCGTCTTGCATGCATGGCAAGTTAAAAATGATTCATGGACAAAAGCTTCCCGTTAAATAATATAACACTGTAGGTATGAATGAAGGGCGAACAAAAATAATAGAATCCATCCATCCATGATTGTACGAGTATATATATATATGACATAACATATGCCCATCTTTATCATCATCATCATCCTCATCATCATCTATACAGTATATCCTTGTTGCTTTTTTTATTTTTTATATTCTGGGTGCAAGTTATTTATTTAACGTCAATATTTGCTACTATTTCACACAATAATATTTCAACTCCCCCGCCCAACTACAAGCCCTCAATACCCCTCCACCCCCACCAATCCACCTAACCACAAATCTTTAACCCCTTCCCAAACGAAAGTCCCCAACCCCACCCAACTACAGGTCTTCACACCCGTCCCCACCCGATCTTCAAACCCCCACCCCACCCCAACTCTCTGTCCTCCCCTCCCCTTTTCCTCCCGTTCTCCAAAGGAAGAGCATATTTTCTAAAGGGTAATTGAAAAAAAATTCAAAAAATTCATTTTCTAATTATTTAAAATTTGTAAATTTCTATTAATAATTCTAATTATTAAATAAATATTAAAATATCTAAAAAGAGCGTATTTTCTAAAAAGTAATTAAAAAATTATAAGAATTATTAATTTTTCTAATTATTTCAAAATTTGCACTTTTCTAAAACAAAAAATCTAATTGTTAAATAAATATAAAAATATCTAAAAAGAGCGTATTTTCTAAACAGTAATTAAAAAAAATTATGAGAATTATAAATTTTTCTAATTATTTCAAAATTTGTAAATTTCTAAAATAAAAATTATAATTATTAAATAAATATAAAAATGATCTTAAAAGAGTGTGTTTTCTAAAGGGTAATTCTCAGATCATTACATATTATTTCTTCATCACGTCATTGAAATGGTGGAATATTTAACTTTCTTTCCATCCTAGGGGAATTTCCATTCTAGGGGAAAGGTATTCCATCCTTACTATTATGGATTACCAAATTCACCTCCTCCGATTTCCTCAACACCTGCTTTCCCAACTTCTCCTTTCACCCTTCTGGCCTTCCCTCCAGGTCTCCATTCACAATCTCGCAAGATATGTCCCACAGAAATTCCGTGGAATTGCAATGCTCAAGTGATTGTGAAGAGCCTAATTGTGTTAATAAATGATCCTAAATTAATTAATCTTCTTCTTGATGCAAAAATTCAAGATTGAAATTAAATAACGATGAAACAACCTTTAAATCACAATCCCGTGAGATGACCAAATCTCGTGAGATTTTATGAACAAACAGATACAGACAGACATGACAAACATATTATTATATAAATATCTAGATAGATAATAACTAGAAAGCATCTGAAAATGCAAAGCCTGTCCGTGTCCGCTTTGTATTCAGACTACTTCCGTATGCTAAATATGATGAAACAGCTAAAAAAACAACACAATAAATTGATGATTTTAGGTGATCTTGACCTTTGACTTTTTGATCTAAAACAACATTCAGCTTCTAGATTTTTGATTGGTGAACCAATTCAGTGACGCAATATGCAAATTCTTAAAATTTCAGGTCAATCAGATGAAAATGGACGATTTTATGCCACCTTGACCTTTGGATCTAACAAAAACAATTGCCATCTAGCTTTTGATTTGGCTTTTTCTAGAAAAAAGTGTGATCACAACGATATGATAGGTCACATGGTTTGCCAGCCATATTGGATTGAAGGAAAACCTTTAAAATCATTTTCTCTGAAACCACTTTCTCGTGCACACGCCGTCATTCCAGTTCAGGTGCATAATGGTCTGGTGCTGGGATTGTCCTTGCTGTGCCTTGCATGCCAGTACCAGAACACGAGCTCCGCAACGAACCACAACGTGTGCCACAAACGTGAACCTCCATGAACTCTCCAACAAAGAAAGACAGCGAGCCACCAACCAACGAGGGCCCTGGGACAGAGGAAGAACCATGAACCACCATGGGTGTGGTATGCATGCTTTAATTATGTCCAGCGGTGCCCATCAAACTGCCCGTGGCACACGCCCATTTTTTTTTTTTTTTTTTTTTTTTTTTTTTGTATACAATATCGAGGCTCGTGAAAGAGCGAACATTAATCACACAGAAAGACAAACATTGGCTGATGCAGCCCTACACATGGTGATTTTTTGCGCATGGCAATTGGCTGGCAAGTTAGAAAATTCCAAACAATGGACAGGTGTTTATTTATGGGTTTGTTAAAGGGGTACTGCATCACCTGCGCTTCCAGAAACATTATGCAACCAGCAGCCACAGGCTGCATACGAAACAACAACAACAATAACATGCGTTTGTTTACCAGCCCATCCAATGCTCTTGCGATGACCCACAGTCGTGCTTGTGGGTCATGGGTCATGCCAATTGGCTGTTTGCAACAGAAATTCCATATAAATACAGATTCAAGATGGGGAAGACTCAATAATCTATGGAGGGGGAAAGGCAGGCGCATAGGAGGGACGACATCTTTCAAAACAAGTGCTCGACACGCTCTATCATTTACGGGAACTACACCACACTTACTGCTAACACGTACTATGAAATTAATTGAATATATTCCCTATTTTACCCCATAGACCAGATATGTAACAATGTATCCGTTATGCCTGTCTTGGATTACTCTGACAAGTATCTCGCTCAATTCACTTTTTGAACTCTCCTCATGTCTTGGTGCGCTTTGCCACCTGATTGCAGAACGTGCCATGCCAAGTTTTTGGCAAACAAAGAAAGGAGAAAACCTCTTCTCCGACTTGGCTCATATTTGGCATTTTACATATCAGGATTTGGAATCTGAAAGTGCATGTTAAAGACGAATTAGAATTGGCAAATAAAAAGCTGCTGATTTAAAAAATGAACAGGTCATGCCTGTTTTGTAGTCTGAATAATGTTCCTTTGCATTTTCTGTAGGCTTCTGTTACAGCTTGGCCTCGAGCGATGCCAGAAATGGAATAATTAGTTGCATGGATGCTTAACTTAAGTTTGTTTTTTTTAGAGAGAAAGTGGTTTGTGGTTGCTTTGATGGTAGGGAAAGGTGTGGATGTTGGGTCTACAGCCCCACAAGCCTCAATCTGTACAAATGGTGGACACTGAATTGCTTAATTATGACTGATTAGGGTTAGGGTTAGGGTTAGTGTTAGGGTTAGGGTTAGGGTTAGGGTTAGGGTTAGTATTTGGGTTAGGGTTAGGGTTAGGGTTAGGGTTAGAGAGGGGTCAAGGACTAGAAATACATGCATGTGGCCATGTAGGGGATCAGTTAAATTGGTTGTAATATCATAAAACCCAAAGTTGGGTGAGCTCATACACAGCCACATGCATCTATTTCTGTCCGAATCAAAGGCATTATGATTCAGTTGAGATCCGTGGAATGAATCATCTCCGCAATTCAACTCCAGGTTTGGTTGCGCACAACGCATCGCACGACCCTTGGCCACGCAATGAAGCAAGTCTAAACACGTTGTATCAAAAGCGAATTGATGCGATCGAGAGGACGCCCTGCCAAGCGCAGGTGCTGGTTTGACCCGCCAAGCATGTCGGGCTAATTCCAAGTCTCCAGGTAACCGCATGACCTGTTGATCCGTCTCCTTCCCGCAGTCAGTGCTGCGGCCAACAGTGCAGATTGCAGAACAAGACAAAAAAAAACATTTCCTATGGAGCACATATACCTTGTAATATAATATACCTTGCACAAATAATATACCTTGTTCTGCACAAAATTGTACACCTCTAAATGATGACTTCCTACTTGCTTAAAATCTCATCTAATTTACCATTTTAACAAGCATTCTGAGTATTGCACTGCAATACATGTCCCCTACCAAAGTTCAAAGTGCTATAACTTTGTAAAAAATGATCGAATATGCAAATTTATGCACGGTTGATGCTGGTTTTCAAACTTGATCTGCGTTATGCTGAGACACATGTGTGTACAAAATTTTGTTGAAATCAGCCAATGTTTGGTGCAGTTGTCATACGGAAACCAAACTGTGACAGACGAACAGACGGATCTAATTAAATATGCAAATTTATGCACGGTTGATGCTGGTTTTCAAACTTGATCTGAGTTATGCTGAGACACATGTGTGTACAAAATTTTGTTGAAATCAGCCAATGTTTGGTGGAGTTATCGCACGAAACCAAAGTGTGACAGACGAACCTCATTAAATATGCAAATTTATGCACGGTTGAATGTGGGCGCGGATGATGTGAGACCGGGTTAGCCTGACCGGGTTATCCTGACCAGGTTATCCGCGGACCGTGGAAGCTGGGTTACTTCTGACGCGTACTGTGTATACTGCTAAGAGGGCAGAGTATCAGATACATATTTAAAGAAGTATTCACGCAGATTATACGCACAGAAGCATATGGTAAAGTGACACTCCAACCTCCCTAGATGTATTGTTAATTTATTGGTAAACTATGTGAATTCAATGTATTCTTGCCTGACATGAAGAATTGTGTCAATGGAAACAAAATTCAGTGAAAATGTTTTTGACTTGATGCTTATTCTAGGAAAGCATTTTAAAGAACTGTCCACGATTACAGCATATTGTACACAAGGAATATTAACAGCTTTGACTTGCCGCACTCCAAATTATAGTCCGGAAAACTGTTGGGGAAATTACCAAGGGTTATTTACCTTCAGGTTCTGAATCGTTCCCAATCACTAATTACCTCAGGACGTGCTCACCTGTGATTCGCACTCGGGACTTCGATTTATACACCTCGCAGACAGGTCAGCAGAAGCACGAGAAAATACGTTGTTTTTCAAGATCAATGATCGATGTGTATATATATATGTTGCTCGGCTTGGCTCCGCCCCTCCTGAAAGAGCGCGCTCTGTCGCGCTTTTGACGTTCGCGAGACGAGACTGAGGGCACGCGTTGCGGCTTGAGGAGAACTCTAGAATAAACAAAGTGCCATAACTTTGTCAAAAATGATCGAATATGCAAATTTATGCATGGTTGATGCTGGTTATCAAACTTGATCTGAGGTATGCTGAGACACATGCGTGTCACGCCTCGCCTCGTTGATAAGCCCGCAAGGTCGCTCCATGCAGCGGCCTGCACGTATTGCACTGTGTGAATTATATAAATTATTACCAACTCACGGTCTGAGGTACTGGCGATTCAAGAGATATCCATTTAAAAAAAAAATCATTTTCGTTTAATTAACGATATCTGCCAAACCACGTGCCCTATCGCAAATTCCAAAATGACATTTTAGTGTACTGACGTGCTGAACAGATCTTTGAAGTTTCCCCTCGATTGGATCAAAAATGAGGGAGGAGCTCGGTTTTAAAGGTTCATGCTTAAAAACGTCATAACTCTGAAACCATGTGATGCATGACGTCATGCTCGCTGACTTTTTTGTTCGTCATGGGTATGCGATTCTGCCTGCAAAGTTTGGCCTCGATCTGTTCAGCCGTTGCAGAGAAAAAGGGGTTTTCGTGTTTTCACGAAAAACAATATGGCGGCCGAACCACGTGACCTGTGACGTCATAATTACCATTAAAATATTCTGCAGACCGATTTCCTCCTACGGTGAAAATTTGATCTCAATCGGTCCAATTATTGCAGAGAAATTGGTTTTTAAAGGATATTAAAACTGAAAGGGCACTAAGTTAAGGATCATCAGAATTATCAGAATTCCCAAAGTTCAAAGTGCCATAACTTTGTCAAAAATGATCGAAACATCGTTAAGTTCGAACTTGATCTGTAACGTATCATGAGGAAACCATGTGCCAAGTTTGAAATCATTAGCATTAAGCGTTTAGAAAAAAAGTCCGGGAAACTGTTCTTTGCGTGACGGACTGACAGACTGACGGACTGACGGACTGACGGACTGACGGACTGACGGACTGACGGACGGAGGGACGGCGTGCAAACCTATAGTCCCCTCTGGTGTACACCGGTAGGGGACTAATAACGAGAAACGAAGGCAGGAAGAAAAGAAACGAAGAGCATTGGTGCGGTTCACCAGAGCACCTGGGTTCGATTCCTGGTCGGGGCGTCTACCTTTCCCACATATGTCAATTAAGAAACGACAACCACATATTAAAAGGTTCTGAAGTCAGAGGATGAAGGTATTCAAAAAGTTTTAGAAGTTCGTTGTAATACGTCAAGAAAGGTCAACGTTTTTAAATTTTGAACGCCTTAGTTTACAGGTAAATTGATTAAGCTCCAAGGTCTCGTACCAATTACCATTGATGTGATTAAACCTCGATGCCACCTGCGCATGTATTTCAGGACGTGGGCTTTGACATTTTCATCATTCATAAACTTAATGCAACACAGGTGTTTTTTGAATGATCCAAGCAGATGAAGATGTGGTGACAAATCTGGATTATATGGGGTATGATTTTGAATGTTCCAAACTACATCCTCAAGATTAGGAGCGGTCACATTTGCAGTATCAGGACGAACATTATCATGTAGTAAAACTGCACCCTGAGAGAGTGTACCTGGCCGGTCGTCTACAAGTTCCTGATCAACCTTCAATGCATAATAAGTACTTGTAGTACTTGTAGACTGCAGTAATGCGTATTTGATGGTTTTCCAATTTTTAAATGGTGAAGCCGCTTCAACATTTAGCTATGTCCGTTAGTCCGTCAATAATGACGAAGAAGAACCTTTCCACTCCACGGTGTTTAATTCCAAGAGGTTCGAAAGGGTAATTCTAGAGGGTAATTTTAAAGGGTAATTACAAAGGGTAATTCTAAACGGTAATTCTAAAGGGTAATTCTAGAGGGTTATTATAATGAGTAGTTCTAGAGCGTTATTACCCTGCGCTCGTGAAGTAAAAGGCAGGGTTAAGCATTCGGGTCCGTCCGTACGTCAAAAAAGTCAGCGAGCATGACGTCATGCGTCACATGGTTTCGGAGTTATGACGTTTTTAAGCATAAACATTTAAAACCTAGCTCCTCCCTTATTTTTGATCCTATCGATGGGAATCTTCACAGATGTGTTCAGCATATCAGTCTACTAAAACGACCTTTTTGGAATTTGCGATAGGTCACATGGGTTGGCAGATATAAATAATTAAACGAAAATATATTTTTAAAATTATAACTCTTGAACCGCTTCATTGATCGACGTGAAACTTTATATTATAGTAGAGGTAATGAAGTGTAACAAGTGTGGAAAATTTTCAAGATGATTGGATGTACGGTCTGGAAGCTAGAAGTTGTTATTACTTGAAGAAGAAGAGTCTTCTAGAGTGGGCATGGAATTAATTATCACACTGTACATGACGAGCACGCAAAGTACGGAGCGACCTCACGGGATCATTTTGACCTCAAATAAAATTCTGATTTCAGATTTGTCAATCGCTGAGGTATATTACACACTACCAAAACAGATTTGGCGAAATTCCGACGATTTTTGACGAAAATATAACATTTGTGTCTGCATTTCAGTAAAGTAAAGTGTGTGCCACGTCAGCATTGTAAACATTGAAACGTGGCTCATTGTAAATAACTCCATATGGGGAAAAGGTGTTGTTAACGATGTCGTCATTGGTGCCATAATTATGTCGTCATAATTTGACAGGGACAACGCTTAGTCTGATCAGTTTGAAATTTATTGAGCATGATCTATGCAAAAATTATTTTGAGAATATACATTTATGATGTCATCGCTCACGTGGTCTGGCAGTCATATTGGATCAAAAAAAAGAAACGTTCAAAAATAGAAGAGTTGGCTCACACCAAGTTGACTGCGCAGGGTAAGTATTCTATGAATACCATCTAGTATTCTCCTGTGTCTGTGTTATACATCTAGTGTGGGAGCACTCCATTTAGGATATTTAGTAACCAGCGCGTTTCCTTGTTATCGGGTTCCGTAAATAAATCCTTTTATTATTTTTCCCTGCACATTTTAAACTCGGGTTTTCGTTTGTTATTTTTGCAAGGTGAAGACTGCTTGGCGTATCGCTCAGTTAAAAGCTTCTTCTTCCTCTTCTTCTTCTTCTTCTTCTCTTTCTGCCACCACGCATGTATCTAGTAAAGTCCGCTATCTGAATTGAACGCCTCCATTAATGCTCGCTTTGGCTATTCGTGATTTCCCGGTCTTCACCGAGGGGAATCACAGAACAATATATATATATATATATATATATATATATATATATATATATATATATATATATATATATATATACTAGCAGAAGTACCCGGCATTGCCGGGTGGGGGAGGGGAGGGGGAAGGGGAGGGGAGGGAAACGGGAGGGAGGGGAGGAGAGGGGGGAGGGGAGAAGAGGGGGGGGGAGGGGAGAAGAGGGGGGAGGGGGGAGGGGTGGGGGGAGGGGGGAGGGGTGGGGGGGGAGGGGAGGGGGAGGGGGGAAGGGGGAGGGGAAGTGGGAGGGGGAAGGGGGGAAGGGGTAGGGGGAGGGGGAGGGGGAAAAGGGAGGGGGAAAATGGAGGGGGAAAATGGAGGGGGAGGGGGAAAGGGAGGGGGAGGGGGAAAAGGGAGGGGGAGGGGGAGGTGAGGGGAGAAGGGGAGGCGGTAGGATGGAGGGGGAAGGGGGAGGGAAGGGGAGGGCCAGTCAACAATGACGTTGCAGTTCTCATGGTCAGAGAGCAGCACAACAATCGCGACATCGTCCTGCATCTTCGCAACAGCAGGAAGCGGATTTTGGAGACTCACCGATCCTGTGACGCCCTCCAGTACCAGCGTTGTCGGGCGGGGGAAGGGAGACCCGTACATTACACACATTACAACATTACACACACACAAACTGTGTTTTATGTTCAATGGTCTGGCGGCGGGGATGGAACATCACGTGATCGCTCTGAGTGAATCAGCGCGCTGCTCTGCCACCAGGTCAGATTCCGTGTATAATAATCCTCGCTGAAATGCGCTGAGGTAAATATGAATAAAAAATATGGATCTCGTCAAATATTTTTAGGTAGGCCATGTCCTTCCCAGGCTCAATGGCCATGTCTGTGCAAAATATAAATTACGTGACCCTCTCCGTTTAGGAGTCTATCGGTAACATTACACACACACAAACTGTGTTATATATATATATATATATATATATATATATATATATATATATATATATATATATATATAAGCCCATAATGAAATTGTATATGTATAACTATGTATATATATATATATATATATATATATATATATATATATATATATATATATATACACATATATATAGGAGCATATAATGACACTGTATAT